>NC_134810.1:1265305-1302805 GCF_046742065.1 Oratosquilla oratoria | reverse complement strand
GATAGCCAACATGGAATTAGACGGAAACGTTCTTGCGTGACTAACTTATTCGAATTCTAGAAAACAGTCTCGAATTATGACAAAAGAAACAATATAAGTTTAATACATCTAGACTTTGCAATCAATGTTGATACCGTCCCCACGAAAGACTACTTACTAAATTAGCTTCACACGGAGTAAGTGGTAGCCTATTAAGTTGGACTTGTAATTGGTTGAACGATCAAAAACAGAGATTTGTTCTAAAAGGCAAAATTTCTAGATGGAAATTTTTTATGAATGGAGTTCCTCAGGGTACTTTTCTTAGGCCACTTCTATTCATAGTATATATAAATTATATAGACCACGAACTAAAATCTATTGTCTTCAAATTTGCTGCTGATAAAAAACTGTGCGGAATGGCAAATGATCTATTAAAGCAGTTAGATGTTCAAGAATATTTAGATAAACTACGTCAATGGTCTGAAAAGTTGCTAATGAAACTTAACACAAGAAAATGTAAGGTTATGCATATAGGTAAATACAAAAATAAGTACGATTACAAGTTATTTGGAAATTCGTTAACAAAAGTGAATAGTGAAAATGATCTCGGTGTAATTATCACTAACAATCTCAAATCATCTAAACAGTGTATTTCAGCCTCTGAGAAAGCAAATAAGAATCTTGGAATGATTCCGCGATCTTTTGACCTCAAAGGTCTATCTCTCATTAACAAGCTATATAAATCGTTAGTTTGTTCACATTTGGAATATACTGTTTCCGTATGCCCAACGAATCTCATTAGACATTGACAGACTGGAAAAAGTACAACGGCGAGCTACAAAACTGAATAATAAAAAAAAATCATACAAAAATCGATTAGAACATATGAATCTCTCTTCCCTAAAAAAAGCGTAGACACAGAGTTGACTTAATACATGTCTTTAAGATTCTAAAGGGGATTGACAACATTAAAAGTAAAAAAGAATTCACAACGAATGAAAATCCGACAGGAAATAATGGTCTCAAAATGTCAGATAATGGATTTAATTTGGAAGTGGGTAGAAACACCCTTGCTAGCTATGTAGCTGATGAATGGTATAAATTTCCTGCAAAGGCAATGCAATGTAGTTCAGCTAGAAGCTTTAAGATTCGTTTAGATAAACACCTAAGCAAGATGCTGTAATACCAGCCATTTATTCTATATTATTTGTTTATTTCTTTGGCATTATTTGGCTTTTTCTTTATAATGACTTGCTTGATTATCATTTATTGTTATTTATTTGTCAATTTATTATCATTTACAGTTTACCTGTTTGTTTATTATATAACTTTACCTATCTATTTATTATCCAATACACCATCAAGACTGGTGTATTGGTTTAAGTCACTCGGCACTGGTAACGCTCTCGCCGCATAGGTTCGAGTCCTCGGGCGTACCACGTTACAATTTCTGCATGCGCTTATATGGTTTAGAATTAAACTGCATTGTGGTTGATAATGTATATATATATATATATATATATATATATATATATATATATAATAGCAATAATGATAAAACAATACTAATAATAATGGTAATGAAATAAGTATACAATATAAATGAATACGTAAATAGATAAACAAGAAAGATAAATAATTCTGTTTGTATTGTTCTCTCTCCTAATATTCTGATTAAATTTAGAACACTAACACTTCCTAGAATATACTGATGATGATGCATCCTCTTCGTTTCTCTTAGACAACACACTAAAAACTAATTACCATAACTCTTTGCATCCTACATGATCCTCTTTCTCTTATCTTGACTGCCATCAGTTGATATCATACATCCCAATGACACATTAAGTACCTTTTGCACTGTAACCTTTATTCCGACTGCCGTCAGGTGATTTTATTGATATATGTAGTTTCCCTTATGAACCGGAAAAGGATGGGCAAGAGAACGTTGGAGAGGGAACCATCTTCCAGCTCGTGGTTGAAATGCAAATACATTTAAATAAAAGTTATTTATAGAGTTTATAACTCTCTCGCCAGCTTCCTTCCCTTTCCAGCGACGAAATCATTCTATTATTCATAGGAAGTAAGATTTCGTTCCTTCTGCCACGAAGGTGATAAGCTTAATCGCATTGCAATGTTTGTGATGATTACCAAGTTGGATGTCGGGAGCTTTCGCGTAAGTGGTCCGCGCGTTTGGGAGAGTGTTTGTGAGCGTGTCTGATGGAGATGGAAAAGAGGTATATGGAAATGGAAGATGAAAAAATGGAGGAGGAGGAAGAGTAGGAAGGGGAGTAGGAAGGGGGGAAGAAGGAGGAGGGGAAGATAGAGAAGGAAAGGGAGGAAAAAGATAAGGAGGAAAAGGGGAGGGGAAGAAAAGGAAAATTTTAAAGAAAATGAGGAGAAGGAATGGGACGAGGAAAAGAAGAGAAGGAAGGGAAGTTGGAGGGATAGATGGAAGAGGCGGAAAAGGAGAAAGAGTAGTAGGAAGAGAAAGAAGAGGGGGATAGAGGAAAATTAATAGGATGAATGGGAGGAAGAAGAGGAGGACAAGGATAGGGACAAGGAAAAGTTGTTATAGGAAGAGGAGGTGGAGAACTTAAGAACATAAGAATGAAGGAGACTACAAAAGACTATAAGGCCTACACAAAGCAGCTCCATATCCATAACCACCTATCATCCCCATCCATAAAGTTGTCTAACCGTTTCTTAAAACAACTGATAGTTTCAGCGCTCACTACATGGTTGCTAAGTCTAATCCATTCGTTGACCACCCTATTAGGAAACAAATTCTTGCTTTTTCCTTCTTAAATCTAAATTTGTCCAGTTTATACCCATTACTGCGAGTCCTGCCCTGTTGTTTTAATACGATGACCTTGTTTGCATCACCCTTTTTAAAGCCTTTGATCCACTTGAACACCTCTATTAGATCACCCCGCACTCTGCGTCTTTCCAGAGAGTGTAAGCTAAGGTGCCTAAGCCTCTCCTCGTAAGGCAACTTTCTGAGTCCTTGTATCATTTTGGTCATTCTTCTCTGTACTGATTCTAGTGAACTGATGTCCATTCTATAGGACGAAAACCAAAATTGTACCGCATAGTCAAGGATGGGTCTAACCTTCGCTAGATAGAGTTTGATAGTTACCTCTGCACTTCTATTCGTTACCGTCCTAGCAATGAAACCTAATGCTCTGTTAACTTTATTCCTGGTGCTAATGCACTGTTTCCTGGTTTTAAGGTCCGGACACACTAGAACTCCCAAGGTTCTCTTGCACTCAGTTTTCTCTAAAAACGTGTTATCTAAGCTGTATCTATTTCCGGGGTTGTGTAGCCCTAAGTTTAACACTCTACACTTAGAGGTATTGAAGGTCATTTACCATTTCACTGACCATGTGAACAATTTGTTAAGATCATCCTGCAGAATCTCTGCGTCGTCTCCTGACCTAATTAGGCGTCCTATTTTAGTGTCGTCCGCGAACTTACTAACATCACTATTTACAAAGGATTACAAAGATGGAGCATGCCAACAGGAGACATTTTAGTCCATATCTAGGTCGGATGCGCAAAATCATAATAATGATAAATAAATAAATGAATAAAAACTGTAATAATGTAAATAATAGATGAAATACATAAATAAATGCTTAGGTATAGTTAAATATTAAACAAACAGGTAAATAGTATATAATGATAAATTGACATATGACTAATAATAAATGAGAATCAAGCAAATAATAAGTCGTTTATGTATATAATGAACAACAAGGGACCCAAACCCGAGCCATGGGGAACCCCACTAGTAACATTGCCCCACCTGGATTTTACGCCATTTATGGTGACCCGCTGTTTTCTGTTACTGTCCAAGCTCTAATCCATTCTGACACTTTTCCTCCTATGCTATGGGCTTTGATTTTATTTAATAGTCTCTGATGTGACACCCTGTCGAACGCTTTGCTAAAGTCAAGGTAAATCACATCGTAATTATCATTGTTATCTGTCGCCTTATATACTTTAGTGTAAAAGGATAGAAGATTAGTCACACATATAGATGCAAAAAAAAAAAAACTATTTTTTTAATCGCGTTATTTTTATATAAAAAACCTTGTTTTTATGAGAGAGTTTTTTTTTAATCTCGTCCAAATTTGTTCAGATATTAAATATTTAGTATATAAAAACAGGTGCAAGTATGTTATTCATCCCTCCACATATGTGCATCTATCTTATTCAAAGAGGCATTAGACAGAGTATAAAAATAAACAAGTGATTGACCATTTTGGTCACTGTCAGATGTTGTAAGCCTGCAACAAGTGTAAATACTGTATATGGGCCAGTATAGCTATTGGCTGGCTACCTTACAAAATTTACCTTTTATCTTAGCATACTCTTCAAAAATTAAACACTCCAAATTCCCATAGTGACCCTGGACGTTGCCTAAACACAGATCCGCCACTTGGACAGTGGAAAAGGGGTTAACATAGTAATGGGGGGAAATTGTTGTACTCCCCGCCACCTTTCAAGTCTCAGAGCTTACTTTCTACCTGACTTTTTGCTCGCTATCCCTTAATCTTAACCTAAAATCATAAATAACATAATTGGATCACAAGCCCTCTGCTGAATAAATAAATGAAAATAATTGATTTAATAATAGCGTTATAGCATAACTTATAAGTATACGAGTTAGTTTTGGTTAGTTTGTCACTACACTCAACACCACTCACAGATTGAATCTGATTGTTAGTCTACCATCGACCACTACGTGAACGGATTCCTGCGTTCTCTCTCTCTCTCTCCTCTGGAGCGTATATTAATCGTATTACTTGTCAAATAAGAGTGATAGATGTCATTAGTAAGTCAAGAAAAATGTGTCGTCTGCAACACCATTTTGAGTATTTCGCTGTTTGCCACATTTTTTAAGGTAGTTACTATTTAGCAAAGAAAAATAAAAACAAAGCATGCAAATGAACAGACACGAAAATGTAATATAAAAGAATTGTTGGCGAGTTGCTATTCTTGTCCGATTTTTTCCTTAAAACTGTGCCAGAACTAAGTGGGGCAACTGTACATTTTAGAATAAATAAAACACATCAAAACATGAAACCACAGAAAATGGAAGTGCCCTAACACCATAGAAAACTTAAGTGAGGGATATACTGATTTATTTGATATTCTAACATAGAAAAATTATTGTAATATGGTTCTTTTTCTTACTGAGAATATATAAAATATATATCCATGGTTTTTTTTTATTAAAAAAAAGCATGGTTTCTTTGAGTTGCATCTCAAGGCCCAAAACTAAGTGGGGCAACTGTACATTGTAAAATAAATAAAACACATCAAAACATGAAACCAGAGAAAATGAAAGTGCCCTAACACCATAGAAAACCTTAGGTGAGGGGTATTCTGATTTATTTGATATTCTAACATAAAAAAAATATTGTAATATGATTCTTTTCCTTGCTGAGTTATTTTAAAACAATATATATATATATATATATATATATATATATATTTATATTTATATATATATGTAGAAGCATAGAGCGAAACCGGTCAGGAATAAACTCAGGAACTCGGAACTAGACCCGTGACTTCTTTTTCCACCTTCATCAACTTGTCACAATGTACCAACATTCGTATATATATATACATATATATATACATATATATATATATATATATATATATATATATATATATATATATATATAAACGAAAATAACCATGTTTGGGGGGGTATTTTTTTTTTTTTAAGCAGATTTTTTTTTTTTTTTTTTTTTTTTAGTAGCATCTTAAGGCCCAAAAAACTAAGTGAGGCAACTTATAATTGTAAAATAAATAAAACAAATCAAAACATGAAACCACAGGACATGCAAGTGCCTTAATACCATGGAAAACCTTAAGTGAGGGGTATACTGATTTATTTGACATTCTAACATAGAAAAATTATTGTAATATGGTTCTTTTCCTTGCTGAGCTATTTAATATATATATATATATATATATATATATATATATATATATAAACGAAAATATACGTTTTTTTTTTTTTGTCAGGGTTATTTAAAAAAATAAAAACAGTTTTTGTTGTTGTTTTTTTTAGTTGCATCTCAAGGCTCAAAACTAAGTGGGGCAACTGTACATTGTAAAATAAATAAAACACATCAAAACATGAAACCACAGAAAATGGAAGTGCCCTAACACCATAGAAAACCTTAAGTGAGGGGTATACTGATTTATTTGATATTCTAACATAGAAGAATTATTGTAATATGGTTCTTTTCCTTGCTGAGTTATTTTAAAAGTAATATATAAAAAAAAGGAAAATATCCATGTTTATTATTTTTTTTTTTTTCTAAGTTCCATCTCAAGGCCCAAAACTAAGATTGGGCAACTGTACAGTGTAAAATAAATAAAACACATCAAAACATGAAACCACAGAAAATGGAAGTGCCCTAACACCATAAAAAACCTTAAGTGAGGGGTATACTGATTTATCTGATATTCTAACATAGAAAATTTATTGTAATATGGTTCTTTTCCTTGCTGATTTATTTTAAAACAAAAATATAAAAAACGAGAATATCCATGTTTTTTAAAGTATTTTTAACAGCATTTTTTTTTTCTTTTTTTTTAGTTGCATCACTAGTCACACATGACTTACCCTTGGAGAAACTATACTATGTATCATGAATTAAATTATGTCTCTCGATGAGTTCTCTGAGCATTTAACTATAACTGATGTCAAACTGATTAGCCTGTAGTTGCATATAGACATTTATCTCTCTTCTTAAAAACAGGAAAAACGTTTGCCTGCCCTCAAACAGTAGGTACAAAACCAGTGTATACAGATTTATTTAATATTTCAGTTAACTGGTCGCAGATTTCAAATTTACATTACTTAAGCACTTTCGGAAAAATTTCGCTTGGACCCGGGGATTTTGTAACTTTAAGTCTTTCTGTCTGCTTGACTACTTCTACTTTACTAATGCTGATATTAGATAGCCTACTTTCTTCATCCCCACCGAAAATCGGATCGCAGTCAGGTACCTTATCTAATCTGTCATTAGTAAACACCGAGAGAAAATATTTGTTAAACTCTTCATTTATTTTTTTCTCTGATTCTATCATGACATTTTCATTTTCTTGAGAAAGAAGAGGGGACATAGGAAGGTAAGAAGGAAGAGAAGAAAAGGGAGATGAGAAAGAGAAGGTTTATTAACCTTGAGTAAGTGTTTGTGTGTGTGTAAATGCGCGCAAGCGTTTGGATGGTGACTGTAGAAGATAGTGTGAAAGCACTGGCATGGACTTTTTTTGTGTAGTCAGAGAAAAAGTTCGAGAAACTCCTGTTTTAGCTGAACATGCTCAAGAATATAACGATGATCGTTAAAAGAGTTAGGAATTTAATCTGAGTCAGTAGGATTATCGATGAGACATGAAAGGCTGCGTGAGTGTTGCGAATGTGAAAAGAGAAACCAATGGAGCCTAATTAAACATATGTCAGGAGAATTGAAAGTACAGCAGAAGTCGAAACTTCATGTGAATGAGCTATGATACGACATCGTGCCCAAATTAGAATAAAATAAGATGAAAACGAAAAATAAAAGGAAATTAAAAAAATATATATCATAAAGGAAAACAGAGCAGAGTATGCAAAAATAACAAGATAAAAACAAAGAAATATATACATGAATAAATGAACATAAAACTAACAAGAAAATAGATAAACAAATAAATAGGTAAATGACAATGACAAGGATGATAACAGTAGTAGCATTACTTTTAATAACAATGATAATAATGATGACAATAACAATAATAAAAGCAATAATAATAATGTTAATATTATTAATAATAATACATACATATGCCAAAAGCTTTTTCCCCTTACAAGGGAGGTAGCCTCCACCCCCCCCCCAAAAAAGGCATAAAAACCACTCCCACCCATTCCATCCCTAACATACTCAACTACACTTTTCCCTCTTCCCTCCCTCTTATCTTGGCACTTCCTGGATGACGGGTCATCCCTGCATTTTGCCTACTGCCCTTGGTCAGAAGCAATGTAGCAAGACAGAGCACATTCACAGCAAGGGATTTTCATTACATTGGCGACCTCCCCCCTCTCCGTCCCCTCATGCATAAAAGAAGACGTGGAGAATTCCCTTTGGGTTGCGTCAATTTATTTCTCACACATACTCCCTCACCCCCATCCCCACCCACTCCCCCTCATGCATCACAGTATCATCCATACACAACCAATCTCCATTCACCCAAATCTTCTGTCCTCTCCCGTCCTTCCTCAACAGATATTCCCCCCTATTTCAATGCCTCTTTTACCCTATCCATCCATATCAATCCTAATTCGACCCCTCATATTCGCTCCTTCCATCTCTGCGTTCCACACCTCTTTTACTAGTCTTTCTTCACTCATTCTTTCCATGTGTCCAAACCATCCCAATACTCTTTCATCAACCCTATCTCCCAACTCCCTCTCCACCCCTGTTCTCCGCCTCAACCCCCCATTTCTCACTCTATCCAGCCTAGCAGCCCTTATCATACTTCTCAAGACCTCATCTCAAACACATTCAAATTTCTCCTCTCTTTCTCTCTTATGTTCCATGTTTCTACCCCGTACACTGCTGTCGGGACACTCACTCCTTCATACAATCTTCTCTTAGCATCCATTTTTAAATGTCTATTTCTCATTACATATTTTAATCCCCAAGGCATTTACTCGCTTCTCTCAATCTACATTCTACCTCCACCTGCACTTCTTCCTTTCCCGCAACCTTCGCACCAAAGTATCTAAAACTATCCACTTCCTCCAGTCGCCCTTAATACTCACTTCCAGTCTGCTGGCACTTTCTCCCCTTGTACATCTCGTCACCTTACTTTTACCCGCATTTATCTTAAACTTTCTTCTCTCGCACACCTTCCCAAACTCTGTCACTAAATTCCTCAATCTTTCCTCTGATCCTGCTACAAGTGTCGTCCGCAATAAACAATTGGCTTATCTCTCACATTTGACAAAGTTCCATCTTTACCTCAAACCATTCACTCTCTCCATTTCTAATCCAAACACACGCTCTACCACTCTCTTAAAAAATATCGACTGCTCTTAACAGCTTTCCTCCTATCCTATATATTTACAATACCTCCCACAGTGCCTTCCTGTCTACCTTGTCATAAGCCTTTTCCAGATCCATAAAAGCCCCAAAAAACATCCTTACCTTTTCCTATAGCTTTCTCACATATCTGTCTTACCACAAAAATCTGATCTCCGCAACCCCTACCTACCCTAAACACACTGTTCTTCACCAATTACTTCATCTGTTTCTCTCCTAATCCTCTCGATCAACACCCGCCCATAAGGCTTCCCAACCACACTTAACAAGCTGATCCCTCTGAAACTTACTCTTATTACCTTTTACCTTCTAATGTGGAACTATACGTGCACTCTTCCAGTCCTCCTGCACTCTATCCTCTCCTAAGCAAACATTAAATAACCTCACCAGCCAGTCCACCATCATTGTATCTCTTTTTTTTTTCAGACATACTAGATGGCATTCAACCAACCCAGGTGCATTACCTGCCCTCACCATCATCTCTCCTCCATTTTCAACACTCATTACGGTCATTTTCATAACGTTTCCCACTGTAAATACTTTTCCCTCCCTATCCCCCTTCACATTTAGTAACTCCCTAAAATACTCGTACTCTACCCATCTTCCTTCGACTGCCTTTTCTTTCATTATCGTTCTCCATCTCCACTGTTTATCTTTTCTTCTCTACTTGTTTCGCCTCCTCTTCCTCTCTTAATTTCTTTCCAAAACATCTTTTTATTACTTTCAAAAGTTTCTGTCATACTCTTACCCCATTTCATTTCTGCTTTTCTCTTTGCCTCCTTTATCTTATGTTTTACTTCTCTTCTCTTTTCTTTATATCTATTTCATAAGAAATCTGTAAAACCTCGCTTCTTTTCTTCTACAACCTTCTGCGCTTCCTGATCCCACCACTCTCTAGCCTTCCTTCTATTTCCTCCCATCCTCCTTGTTCCACACACTATCTTTACAAACCTTGTGACTCACTCTTTGAACCTTCCCCATTCCTCCTCCGCTCCTAGTTCTACTCTATCCTTCACTCCCTCCCACTCTTCTCTCAGCTTCTTCTTGTACTCCTTCTTTTCTTTCTCATTTAAGCAGTTCACTTTAAGCACCTCATTACCTTATGTCCTTTTCCTCTTTTCCCATCTATCCTCCAGTCTCAACTTACCTTCCACCAAAAACAAATTCTGATATTCCCCCACTTTCCCCCCTAAGAACATGTAAATCCTTAACTCTAAGAACATGTACATCTTTAACTCTTCCTACTATACTCTCGGTTACTACTATATAGCCCATTGATGCTCTATCTACCACCCTTCCGTTCACCACCCTCTGCCATGTGTACCTATGCTTGACTTTCTTCCCAAACAATGTATTTGCTATCATCAAATCTCTTTCGAGACACATCTCCACCATCAACTCTTCACTACGAATCTTTCCTGGAACTCCGTACTTCCCGACCACTCCGTTTATTGGTTCATTTACTACCCTAGCATTAGCGTCTCCCAATACAACTACATTGACAGTCTCCCTAATCCCTCTATGCACTCATTTAAATTAATCCAAAAAATATGCACAAAAAAAAAAAAAAAATATACCTATCCCTTCACTTACAAGTATAGCCACTCCTCTCCCTCTTCCTCTCTTCACTCCTGAAAACCTCCCAAATACACTTCCAAACTCACACTGTGTGTGTGTGTGTGTGTGTGTGTGTGTGTGTGTGTGTGTGTGTGTGTGTGTGTGTGTGTGTGTGTGTGTGTGTGTATGTGTGTGTATGTATATATGTATGTATGTGTGTGTGTGTGTGTGTGAGTGTGTGTGTGTATGTATGTATGTATGTATGTATGTATGTATGTATGTATGTATGTATGTATGTATGTATGTATGTATATGTATGTATGTATGTATGTATGTATGTATGTATGTATGTATGTATGTATGTATGTATGTATGTATGTATGTATGTATGTATGTATGTATGTATGTATGTATGTATGTATGTATGTATGTATGTATGTATGTATGTATGTATGTATGAGAAAATTATTGTTTTTGTCAGAAATAACCAGTTCTTTCATCCCAGGTGTAGATATCTCCTCAGAGCTCGAGTCAAGGGGACGATAAAGAAGATATTTTCGGAGAGTAGAGGAAAGGGGAGGCGGAAGAAATTCAAAGTAAATATCGTCTTTTTTTAAGTTTCAATTCGTCCACAAAAAATATATGTAAATGAAAAAAAAATGACAGAGGGAATTGGTATGTAAGGATACGACTAGAGAGAGGTGGGGAGAAAGAGAGAGAGAGAGAGAGAGAGAGAGAGAGAGAGAGAGAGAGAGAGAGAGAGAGAGAGAGAGAGAGAGAGAGAGAGAGAGAGAGAGAGAGAGAGAGAGAGAGAGAGAGAGAGAGAGAGAGAGAGAGAGAGAGAGAGAGAGAGAGAGAGAGAGAGAGAGAGAGAGAGAGAGAGAGAGAGAGAGAGAGAGAGAGAGAGAGAGAGAGAGAGAGAGAGAGAGAGAGAGAGGGGGGGGGAGGACCAAAGAGCAATGATTACTGTTATTTCTTGTCCACTTGTGAAAAGATGAAATTAAATCTATTGAATCCATCTGTCTTTCGTTTTGATGAAATTTTCTGAAGAAAAGAAGAGAACCCACATTTCGGTTTTGCCTCATCCGTTTATGGAAAACGTTCTGAAACAGATTAATAAGATTACTTTTGGTAAGAGGATGAGTTTTCCGCAGCTTCCTCCTCGTCCTTTTCTTCCTTCTCCTCCTCCTCCTCCTTTTTCTTCCATTCCCTCTCCCTAGTTTTCCTCCTAATCTTTCTCTTTCTCCCTGCGAGTGAGAGTCACGCAGCATTCTTTTCTCTCTTTAAGACTGGAAATAAATTTCTAGTAAAAAAATAGAATAACTTTAAACATGTACTATCTTTTCGTTTTGCTAACCACTTCAAATATCTTCTGTACCGTCTCTTTGACTCCATCTCTTCAGTGTGATATTGGCTCCAGAGATAAACGCAGGATATTGTTAATGAAATATCAACATCCTACTCTTTTTCCTCTTCCTCCTCCTTCTTCTACTCATTTTTTATGTTTCCTCCTCATCATCTGCACTTTTCTTCCTCTTCTCCTCTTCCCCTGGACAATAGAACACATAACATCTACTGACGCTAACCTTGCCTAGCGCTTCCCACCAGTCCTTCTAATCTGACTCTAACCTCTCCTCATCCCCCACAATTTCAACCATAAAAACCTTGTCAACTCATAACCCCACTAGCATATTTGACATGGACCTTTTCATGTCAATTTGTTTGCCTGAAGGTGGTTGTATGTAACAACCGAAAGGTCGCCAATGTATCTATATAATTAGTGTCAATATACCATGGATCTCGGTAGACTTATATTCAATTTACCCCTGGGATATAAGGAACATATAAGACGAATGGAAAAAACAACTAAGAAGATAGTTGAAACTGACTTAGCACTGGTCTTTAACAAGACATGCCTACAAGAAAATTCACTGCCAAAATATTCTTATATATATATATATATATATATATATATATATATATATGTATATATATATAATATATATATATATATTAAATATATATATATATATATATATACCATGTATATATATACATATATATATATACATATATATATACATATATATATATGTATATATATATATATATATATATATATATATATATATATGTTGAGGTGGGAATAGAGAATGAGTGGTAGGGTGGTTAGTTTAAACGCCAAGAATCCGTTGAAGTTTTATTTCTGACGTTTCGTCCAACTAGAACTTCTTGAGAGTATACATAGGAGGACAATTGAGGCAGCGTATATTACCTCACTCCCATGTAGCAATCATCGGGACGGCTTTGTCAAGTTGGCGGGGGTAGCAAGCGGTCTAATTATCCACGAGGCAGGACGAAAGCGAGATGGCATCAACATTGACCGGGGAGGAACGGGGTGAGCCGTGCGATTATATAGGTTGTCGCTCTCTTATTTGTGTATACTCTGAAGAAGTCCTAGTTGGATGAAACGTCAGAAATAAAACTTCAACGGATTCTTGGCGTTTAAAGCTCACCACCCTACCACTCATATATATATATATATATATATATATATATATATATATATATATATATATGCATATATATATGCATATATATGTATATATATATATGTATATATGTATATATATATGTATATATATATATATATATATATATATATATATATATATATATAGAATATATATGTGAGTGATAGGGTGGTGAGGTAAACACCGAGAATCGTTGGCGTTTTTATTCACTGATGCTTCGATCAAAACTTTTTGTTAAGAGCGAAACGTCAGTGAATAAAAACTCCAACGATTCTCGGTGTTTCTCTCACCATCCTAACAATCATTTTGTCTTCCTCTCTTCAGTACATACATACATACAAATATATATATATATATATATATATATATATATATATATATATATATATATATGTGTGTGTGTGTGTGTGTGTGTGTGTGTGTGTGTGTGTGTGTGTGTGTATATATGTATATATATGCATGAGAAATCACATAAACTCGTGATTCTAAATATGCGGAAAAACCACCAAGGAAAAAGAAAAACTGATGACCAAGCGCTTTCGTCTATTCAGACATCCTCAGGGTACATAGAAAAGAAAAAGTACACAAGAATATATACAAAGAGTATGAGGTCAGGGAGGGAACCAGGAGAGGTTGCGAGGATCTAGTGTCAACCTGACCCGTTCGCGGCAGCGGACGTTTGGGCTACTACTTTTTTCACAATAAAATTGTCTAATTTATACATACCATGACTTAAATTTAAGTTATTGACAAATGTATCTTTGATCAGACTGGATTCTATTATATTTCTCGTCAAATATGACTTAAAGAAATTGTTAAAGATAAGTCATATTTGACGAGAAATATAATAGAATCCAGTCTGATCAAAGATACATTTGTCAATAACTTAAATTTAAGTCATGGTATGTATAAATTAGACAATTTTATTGTGAAAAAAGTAGTAGCCCAAACGTCCGCTGCCGCGAACGGGTCAGGTTGACACTAGATCCTCGCAACCTCTCCTGGTTCCCTCCCTGACCTCATACTCTTTGTATATATTCTTGTGTACTTTTTCTTTTCTATGTACCCTGAGGATGTCTGAATAGACGAAAGCGCTTGGTCATCAGTTTTTCTTTTTCCTTGGTGGTTTTTCCGCATGTATATATATATATATATATATATATATACTGTATATATATATATGTATATATATGTGTATATATACATATATACAGTATATGTATATATATATATATATATATATATATATATATGTATGTATATGTATATATATATATATATAAGGTCGGCCCCCAATTCTCGGACAGACTCATGACCGACCATGATTCCTCTCAGGAAACGTTTCTTCCAACACTTAGCTGTGAAGGAAATCGTGTATCCTTTACATTAATAAAACGCTGTAAGTTCGCCATAGGTGGTTTAGGGCACAGGGTTCGCTTGTATTTGGCGACAACAACAAACATGAGGTGAGAACGGCGGGAGCTCTCCGCCAACTTCCCTCATACCAAGTTCGGGTCGGGTTGAGCTCATTAGGCTTTCGGCTTGGCCTCCTGCAGCCCTCGTATCTCGGGAGTGCTAAAGAGGAGGTGGAGGAGGAGGGAGGAGGAATGAATGGGGAAGAGGAGGTGAGAAGGGAAGATAGGGGAAGAATGAGATGATGAGGGAGAAGGAGGAAGAGTAAAGAGGGACAGGAAGTGGAGGGGGAATATAGAGTAAGAGGGAGCAGGTGGAGAAGGAGGAAAGAGGTGGAGGAGGAGGAAAAAGAAGAGGGTATGGATGAGAAGGATTGAGGAGGAATGAGATCGAGGAAAAGGGATGAGACAAAGAAGTAGGATAAAAGAGGTCGAAGAGGAGGAGGGAGGTAGGGAAGAAGGGAGGAGGTGGAGGAAGAGGGAAGAGATGGAGGAGGAAATAAGTGGAGGAGGAGTAGGGGGAGGAAGAAGGAAGTAGAAGAGAGGGAAGGGAGTAGAGAAGAAAGACGGTGGATATAGAGGAGCAGGAGGAAAGAGGTGGAGGGAGAGGAATGAAATAGGAAAGGAAGAGGAAGGAGATGGAGATGGAATGAGGTGAAAAAAGAGAGATAGATTAGAGAAGGAGGAGGGAGAGGGCGGAATAAGTGGAAGGAATTAGAGGAAGAGAAAGAGGAATGATGTGGAGGAGGGGTGAGGATATGGATGAGGAGGAAAAAATAGAGGACGAGGGAAAGAAGTGGAGGAAAAGTAGGAGGATGGAGATGTGGAAGTGGGAGGTATTAAGGATGAAAGTCTTGCTAAAAAGAAAAAAGGAAAATAAATGAAGAGGATAAAGACAGCGTCAAGAAGGAGACGGAGGAGGACGAGGAGGAGGAGGGCATACAGGAAGAAGAGGTTGCCTCTTACGTACCTCTTCTGCTTGTAATGTATGGCCTCTTAAATTCTTTCAAAGCTTTTGGTAGGTTTTTCTATTCTGTCGTTTCATTTTCTCCTTGTTGGTGACCTGGTGGCGTAATCGGAAGCGTGTTGGTCTCGCATTCGCTTAGTTTAGGGTTTGAATCCTGCAGTCCTCTCCGATTCCTAGCAGCGACTGTTACCTGGCCGAGCAGTCCAAGCATATAGGCCAAAAGCGACGGCTTCGGGGCAACTACGCCCTTCTGGCATAGGCTCCTTACCTTACTTTGTTGGAGTCGCAAAAGAACCCGAGGAATAACTTTCTGATATATGTGGTTACCTTGATCTTTTGATAATGGTAAGTTCTCTTGATAACCCTTTTCCATTTTGTCTGATAATTACCAGACATTTTTACTATACTATCTATAAGTTAAAAATATCCTAATCAAGGCAAATAAAATGGACGTAATGTACGGTTCACCATTCGACAACGTTTCTTTTCTCTGAATATGGAATTTGCAGTCCATACCCTTATCACGTTCTTAGGAGAATAACAGTTATCCCAAATGGAATTTAGATTCAAGTAGACGTGAACCGTATTTCAATAGTTCTATGGCGCCACATATATATGGCGTCCTTTCACTTCGGGAACTAAGTGGTGGTGGTGGGTGTTACTTGCTCGTAAATTTGTCAAAGTCCAGTTCTCGGTAGAAAAAAAATCCCAAATTTTACTAAAACATGTATATATCACCAATATAGTTGAGAAGCCTATCTACGACCGAAGTCGTCTTTGACCTAAGCACTTTATGGACCGTTGGGGCAGGTATCTGCTGAGTGAGTGTAGTGTGTGTGATTCACCATGGTCTTGGATCACGTGTTCGACTCGTGATTGAAAGTTGTTAACCTCCCGGATGAGAGCTCAGAGTACGTATGACAGATCTATGGGTAATACTTTGACCTTACACACACACACACACCCAACTCCCCGTCCCCAAGAGTTGGAGTAACACCCCGCCGCGCAGCGATACTGAAATTATTTCAGTCATGGGTGTGAGTCGAACACGGACAGCCCTAGTGGAGTGTGTGAACTGTGTGTGTGTGTGATTATTTATGTATTTTTGTTTCTTTGTTTGTTCGTGTGTGTAAGCGTGTGTGTGCGTGTGTCTGTTTGTGTGTAATTGTGAGTGTAAGTGTTTGTGTGCGTGTGTGTGTGTGTGTGTGTGTGTGTGTGTGTGTGTGTGTGTGTGTGTGTGTGTGTGTGTGTGTGTGTGTGTGTGTGTGTGTGTGTGTGTGTGTGTGTGTGTGTGTGTGTGTGTGTGTGTGTGTGTGTGTGTGTGTGTGTGTGTGTGTGTGTGTGTGTGTGTGTGTGCACGTGTGTGTGTGGGTGTCTGTGTGTGTATTTGTTAGCGTGTGTGTGTGTGTGTGTGTGTGTGTGTGTGTGTGTGTGTGTGTGTGTGTGTGTGTGTGTGTGTGTGTGTATGTGTGTGTGTATGTGTGTGTGTGTGTGTGCGTGTGTGCGCGCGCGCGCGTGTGTGTGGGTGTCTGCGTATGTATTTGTTAGTGTGTGTGTGTGTGTGTGTGTGTGTGTGTGTGTGTGTGTGTGTGTGTGTGTGTGTGTGTGTGTGTGTGTGTGTGTGTGTGTGTGTGTGTGTGTGTGTGTGTGTGTGTGTGTGTGTGTGTGTGTGTGTGTGTGTGTATGTGTGTGTGTGTGTGTGTGTGTGTGTGTGTATTCACCTCGGATCTGCTGCAGTCTCTGTCGAGACAGCCAGACACCACCCTACGGCAGTGAGCTCAGAGCTCATTATTTGCCGATCTCTGGGTAGGTCTGAGACCACTCACACACCACACACCGGGACAGCAAGGTCACAACTCCTTGACTAACGTCCCGTACCTACTCACTGCTAGGTGAACAGGGGTTACACGTGAAAGGAGACAAACCCAACTTATCTCCGCCCGGCCGGGGAATCGAACCCCGGTTCTCTGGCTCGTGTGTGTGTGTTTGTGTGTGTGTGTGCGTATGTGTGTGTGTGTGTGTGTGTGTGTGTGTGTGTGTGTGTGTGTGTGTGTGTGTGTGTGTGTGTGTGTGTGTGTGTGTGTGTGTGTGTGTGTGTGTGTGTGTGTGTGTGTGTGTGTGTGTGTGTGTGTGTGTGTGTGTGTGTGTGTGTGTGTGTGTGTGTGAGTGTGTGTGTGTGTGTGTGTGTTTTATTCTCCATGAACATGGATCACATGTTAGAGTCTTGAACGATAGGAATTTTGCTCATGAATAACCAAAATATGGGTACTGCTGTTACCTTATATGCACACACACGCCTGACTCAGGCCCACGAGCGTTAGAATAACAACTCGCAGCACAGCGACAGTAAAACTATTTCAACTCTAGGCGGGATTAGAACCCGGATCGCCTTACTGACAGACGGGAACTCTAACCACTACGCCACGAGGTGTGTGTGTGTTTGTGTGTGTGTGTGTGTGTGTGTGTGTGTGTGTGTGTGTGTGTGTGTGTGTGTGTGTGCGTGTGTGTGTGTGTGTGTGTGTGTGTGTGTGCGCGTGTGTTTGTGTGTGTGTGTTTGTGTTTGTGATTGTGTGCGTGTGTGTTTGTGTTTGTGTGTGTGTGTGTGTGTGTGTGTGTGTGTGTGTGTGTGTGTGTGTGTGTGTGTGTACAGTACGTGTGTGTGTGTGTGTGTGTGTGTGTGTGTGTGTGTGTGTGTGTGTGTGTGTGTGTGTGTGTGTGTGTGTGTGTGTGTGTGTGTGTGTGTGTGTGTGTGTGTGTGTGTGTGTGTGCGCGCGCTCTACACATGGAATTGTTGGTAAAGGAAACTCGAGCGATGTTCTTGGCTTTTATTTTTCCAAGTTACAATTTAACTTCGTCGTACATGGCAAGCCCCCAGCAAAGCTAGGAAGGTTGCCAGAAATATATTGTACATATGTACAGTTGCCATAGCAGTTGAAGGAAAATTTGGAAGGGTGGGTCATGTTGGCTGAAATGTCGGCCGGTCGTGGAGGTGGCGCTTGACCCGAGATGCAGCTTTGGCTATTGTTCAAGGTAAAGAGACCCGAGATGCCGAGAATTTATTCTTGTCAAAAGGGCGCTGTCAAGAGAGGTCGGTGAGCTTGGTCACCGAACAATGGATATCCCTTAGGAGATTCATAGCTTTTGTCGAAACCACACCTTATAGCATATGTGTGCGTACGCGCGTGTGCACGCCAGTCATCTAAGGGAGACACGGCTTGGTTGAATATAATATGACTTGATTCGCTATCACTGACTCCAGTAATATTGGTGTTACGGAGATAAATAGAAATGAATGTGTGTGTGTCGGTGCCATCTGAGTTAAGAGCTGGTGCATCAGCGCGTGATAAAGCAGAGTGAATTTGAGCAGGTGCGCGTGAATTAATTGTCATTAAATCGGATTTTGCCTGCTTGGCCACGATGGTGTGGTTAACTCTGTGGGAATTTGCTGATGGCAATGCAGGGAGGAAATGATTGATATAAATGATGCCATGTTGAGCAGGGTAAATGATGATATCATGTTGTTTCATCAAAGTTAACCCTATGAGGATATCAGCAGGGAAATGAACGTCAGCTACGTAGGTGGTAACTGAAATGACTAGCCACTCATCTTTGAAACTAATGTTTAATGAAAATCTACCAATAATTGGAAAGGGTACACCATCTACATTGCAAAGGTTGACGTCGGTGGTTCCAAAATAGCGACACGTTTTGTTTTAGTGCGGAACCTGTGGAAACTGTGTAGTGTCATGATGTTAACTGGGGAGCCGTGTCGAGAAATATTTTCCCTTTGGTGTTACTAGACTTAGCATGGAAAGTTAAGGAATCTGAAGACATGTCTGGGATATCCAGGGTGTGTACCGGTAAGGTTGCAAATGGAATATCTTGATATGGAGTAACTGCCCTGGATGTACACTCAGTCTTTTTATCCTCTAATCATAAGGGATATGTATTACGTGAATGTCTTGCAGGAAATGGGTCATGTAAATATCTAGTAGGAGATGTATTACATGATTGTCTAGCAGAAGATGTGGTAGGTAAATATCTAGCAGGAGAGCTATCTGGGATTCTTGTCTGTGGTGTCTCCGTGCTAGGAGCACACAGCAATGATCAGTTTTGTGAAAACAAATACCAAGATCCTCGCAGTATCGGTTCGGATGTGACGGGTATCTGTGATAACAGGTGTTAAGGAGGTGTCCTGGTTTGTGGTAGTGTGTACAAAACAGTCGTCTTCTTGAAGAAGAGCGTGGTCGTAAGTGATATCGCGTGCGTGATTTATGTCATGCTCGCGTGTTTTGTGAGGCGGACCGTGTTACCTATGCTATTGTGTGTGTTTGTGTTATGGGTGCTGACTGATTTTGTATTTGAGTGAAAACTTGTTCTGTGTCAGAGAACGTCCTTGAGAATTCGCCTAATGCGATACTTGGTGTGAATGTAATGGTGCTGGCTTTCTGGAGTGTGTCTGGGTGTAGTTGTGAGAGAAGGCGAAAATATGAAATGAGGGAGACTACGTTATCCAATGAAATTGTGTTTTTGAGACTTTTTCTGAGTTCGCTCATGGTGAAGCTATTTTGACTGCCTTTTCTTTAGTGGTGTGTGGACCATGATTGCACATTTTTGCAAAAGACTATAGGAGGAAAAATGCTCCAAGTAGCTCAAAAGCAGCAAATGACTTTTTAAATTGTTATACAAATGTGTCAAATCAATGGTTTTCCTCAAATAAGTCAGACTGAATGACGTCACCAGCTAAAATATCGTGCTTGTCTATTTTGGATGTTGAGATGGATATATTTGTTTTGTCGTCTGTGACATCCCCACGTAGTGTTCCTGAGTGAGCTTCGGTGAGGAAGGTGTGTACAGGAATGTTCCTGTCGTTAAAAAATGGTAAAGTTTTCTCTTCCTTAATGATTGTGATGAGGTTTTCGTTGTCATGGTGTTGTGAATAGGAGTTGAATTTTCGGAAGAGTTGGAAGTAGAAGTGGGGGGGGGCATGGTTAGTAAAAACGTAGTTTGGCTTCGTGTATAGGGTCAGTTTGATGAGTCAGAAAGAGCTTTGGACACATTCAGTGGTCCTAGATGGCACTGATAATGGAAAAAATATCTACTTACCCAATGTGATGTTAGAGTACGATGGTGAGTGACGGGATTGCAGTGGGGCGAGAAGGTGGAAGGGTGCACTACTGGAAACAGGGGGATAGCAATTAGTAATTGGTTGTGGGAAAATAGTTTGAAAACATGCAATAAAGATGTGTCTGTATTATACGAAAATGAGATAAAGGTGAAAGAGATTCTTGCGCAACTTAGAAGCGATGTGTTTAGAGTAGTATGGCCTTTGGCTGGTAGATGGCGCGACGATCTCTGGCGTGTAGAGATGATCGGGTGGAGCGTAATGCAATATTGGAGGAGGGGGGAGATGGTCCGACTCGTGCAGGGGTGGAGAAGGGTAATCCAGCGTTTCTGTGTTGTCATGGTGGAGGCGATGAATGTCGTGGTGGTGGAGAAATACCTCTGATGGAGATTTCCTTGTAATGTTGGAGAATGCGTCCATGTTGACGTGGTGGAGCGTCGGGCGTCGTGGTGGTGGAGGATGCAGCTAAGATGGATCAGCGAAGAAGTAGGGCTTCGTATCGTAGATGCCTGAGGTGGGCGAAGAGCGCCGGTGCTTTTGGCTCTAAGTGAAAAGCTGAAAGTGTTTCAAAGGAATTAGTAAAGCACTGCTGCTTCGATGCCCACAGCTGTAGAAGTTAGTGTAGATTCGAATACCTACAGAATGTAGATGTGTCGTGGTCTTCGTAGTCGTAGTCCCTCCACTGTCCACCAGAATGTAGGTGTGGTGTCGTAGTCTTCGTTGTCGTAATCCCTCCGCTGCCCACCAGAATATAGGTTACGGTACTCTACATTTGGAATTGGTGGTGAAAGATATTCGGGCGGAGTTCTTGTCTTTAATTCTCCAAATTAAGATCTAACTACAACATACACGGTAAGCCTCCAGCAAAGCTCGGAGGGTTGCCAGAAACATATCATGCATATGTACAGAAACCATATCAGTTGAAGGAAAATTTGGAAGGGTGAGTCGTGTCGGTTGAGACGTCGGCCGGTCGTGCAGGTGGCGCTTGACCCGAGATGCAGCTTTGGCTATTGTTCAAGGTAGAGAGCTTGACTCGAGATGCCGAGAATTTATTCTTGTCAAAAGGGCGTTGTCAAAAGAGATCGATGAGCTTGGTCATCGAACAATGGATATCCCTTAGGAGATCCGTAACTTTTGTCGAAACCACATCTTATAGCATATGTGTGCGTGCGCGCGTGTGCACGCCAGTCATCGAAGGGACACACAGCTAAGTTGAATATAACCTATATATGCATATGCAAATATATATGTTTATGTTTATGTATATGTATATGTATATGTATATGTATATGTATATGTATATGCATATGTATATGTATATGCATATGTATATGTATATGCATATGTATATATCTATATATCTATGTCCAAGCAGCTTTTCGGTTAAGTCAACATTATCTTTGATATGAGAGTGGGAAATTGCCCCAACAAGAGGACTAAGAAGAGACACTAACCATTTGGACAACTTATATGTGCAAGACCCAATAGAACAAGTAATGGGCCTAACTGGTTTATTAACTTTATGAGTTTTAATTAGACCATACATGTATGGAAGTGACGGAGATACAGTAACACATTTTTTTATCAGTTCGTCGTTACCTTTTAAATTTGTTTTAAGCTTCTTATTGAATTCACTATTAACATTTTCTATAGGGTTCTTGCTCAATTTAGCATAGGTCTCTTCATCACTTGGTAATATTTCAATTTTTTCTAAGTACTCCTTTTTGTTCATGATGACTAAGCAATTACTTTTATCCGCCTTTGTGATGTGTAAATCTTTATCCTTCTTTAAATTATTAAAAGTAGTGAAGAAACGTTTAGGAACACTTGGAGGGCATGGCGTGGATAAAGCATGGTACACAAAACCCTTACAAATATTAATATCTTGATTTGAAACATCACTATATTTTTCCAAATTGCAAAAACTCTTAGCAATATCTACATAGTTCACCTGTTGATTATTGGCGACGAATTTCAAACCATATCCTAGAGCACATTTCGTGTCGTCACTCAAAGGTTTGTCCGATAAATTAAGTACAAAATTAGGGTTGGCATCCTTATTCCAACCGCTATTATTAATCAAATTGTTCAACTTCTTTTTAAGTTTAACATCTACTTTATGTCAAACGAACCTTAATTTAGCATATATGTAATCTAATAATTTCACTTTCCACTGGTTTGGAATAGAATTTTGAAAAACACCTTTCTTTTCTTTTGTGATATAAAAAGATTCCTTCACTTCAATCTTCATAATATCTATATGCTTTTGCAAAATAATCCTTTCAAAATCCTCAAAAGGTTTTTGGTGTAGACTCAACAATCGATTGTTGAGAAAAGATTTGGGCATAAGTTCTTCGTCCAAACAATTCTTCAGAAATTTAAGGCGAAGCTTCAGTTTATGGGACTTGATGAGAGAAGAGCACAGTGAAGTAAGAATAGGTGTAAGTCCAGGAGAGTATGCAGAAAATTCTCGGAGATGGCGCGTGGTATCCATTATGCAAAGAAATCACAAAACACACGTGATAAACTATTTTTTGTAGAAACCACCGGGAAATTGAAAAAAACAGATACCGAACGTTTTCGTCTATTTAGACATTTTCAAAGGTACAAAAAAGCAATACAAAAAGAAACAATAAATACATAAGAAGACAATGATACTCGGAGAGATCCCATGTTACATTTTATCACACACAATTTTGTCAATAATAAAATTGTCCAATTTAAATAAGCCCAAACTCAAGTTCATGCTATTTCCATTTTTTTTATAAAACAAGATTCAATAATATTTCTTTCTATAATATTATTACAAGAAGTAATTATTTTAGAATTTCCCCAGTCAATATTATGACCATAATCCTTTTGATGGTACATTCATTTTTACTCGTATCACAGTCAAAAATCCAAGTTGTCAGTTTTTTCTTCAATGTTCCTGAGAGCTTATAGAATTTGTTCCCCTGAGTTCTTGGATCAAGAAATATAATTCATCTATGACATTGGAGAAAATTTAAAATATCCAAAACATCTTATTGATAAAACAAAAATCAAAGCTAGGAAATGTTTTCTTAATACTTCGCAGGTCAAACCATTTAATTATAAAGATATGTTAACAATTCCGTACTACGAAAATTTAATCCATCCTCCTAGCATTTTTGAAAAATTTTGTATCCAGATAGTATTCAAAAATAATAATAACATTAAGAGTCTGTTAATCAAAAATTCTCCAAGAAGTAAAGAAGGATGTATTTATAACATACCATGTAAAAATTGTGATTTTATTTATATAGGCCAAACAGGCAAAGGCTTAGAAAAAAGAATAGGCCAACATAAATATAGTATTAGAACGGGGAAAGTGTCCAGTGGATTATTTGTCCACCAAAGGGATTATGGTCATAAATTGACTGGGGAAATTCTAAAATAATTACTTCTTGTAATAATATTATAGAAAGAAATATTATTGAATCTTGTTTTATAAAAAGAAATTTTGGAAATAGCATGAACTTGAGTTTGGGCTTATTTAAATTGGACAATTTTATTATTGACAAAATTGTGTGTGATAAAATGTAACATGGGACCTCTCCAATTATCATTGTCTTCTTATGTATTTATTGTTTCTTTCTGTATTGCTTTTTTGTACCTTTGAAAATGTCTAAATAGACGAAAACGTTCGGTATCTGTTTTTTCAATTTCCCGGTGGTTTCTGCAAAAATATCTATATGTATGTAACACACAAGAAACCCACAGTCGGAGAAAATAAACTTTTAATGAAAGAAGATTCTATATTTCGACTACCAACTGTAGCCCTTTTCACCGCCCCTTGTCACCACTGTCACTTAAATTTGACTTGTAATATCACTCGTCTCAAGGCCCCTTGCCTCTCGTTACGTGAGTTTCACTAATATTCAAGTTCCTCTTAAGCAGTAGGCCCAATGCCTTCTTTTTCCTGTAGTCTCACTATTTTCTAGGCCCCATGCCTATTCCTCTCGTCCTTTGGGTTAATAAAAGGGTGGTGAATTTTCTTTCTTCTTTCACTGTAATTTCACCTTCTGCTTACACTCGGGATCTCTTTTCTCTCGTCTCTACATCGTCTCCTGATCCTCTCTCCACACCCTCTCTATATCTTCTCTCTATATCTTCTCTCTCGAGATCCCGTATCTTACGCTAAGCTACCTTCGTCTGACGTCACTCATTTTTCTAATCCAATCTCCGGTGACTTCTGAAGTAAATGTCACTCCTTATGGGCGTGACTTTGAATTCCTGCACCAATAGTTTTTTTCCTCCTTCTCCACCTTGCACCAATCCGGAAAGCCATTTCAATGCCACTAGCAAAAATTGTTTACCTCAGCATTAGTCAAACGAAGGTAACCTGCGCTTACAAAGTTATGATTACATAATCGATTATAAAACAGTCACCACCGTCGGTGTGTTTACATAGACAAAACGTCGCCCTCACATAGACATAACATCGCCCTCGAGCAGGCGTCGAGTCTGAATTATTCTAATACCCTAGCTCATTTCCATTCGTACACTACCGGCCTCATACAGGGCTCGGCAGCTACCCTTGGTCGTCCCGACCAATTCTTATTTCCCTCTTACAGGGCTTGCTAATATATTTCTAGAATAAGCTAATCTACCCTTGCGT
The DNA here is from genome assembly GCF_046742065.1 of Oratosquilla oratoria. NCBI lineage: Eukaryota > Metazoa > Arthropoda > Malacostraca > Stomatopoda > Squillidae > Oratosquilla > Oratosquilla oratoria. The sequence goes on along the minus strand of NC_134810.1, from coordinate 1,277,476 downwards.
AATTGTTAATCTACCCTCCAAAATACATCATTCATGCAATAAATTGGGAATAATACATAAACATAATACCTATAAATGTGAATAACATGCATCTCAATATATATATAAGGTATTGAATTAAGCGGTTACATGGTTGATTTGCTTTGACAGAGCCAATCTCCGGAATACAACAAAGGCAATCAGTGCTGCCACTAACACTGAAAGTAAGGGTATGATAAGGATTGGTATCATAGGTAATTCATTTGAGGGAGATCTTGACAATGGTCTTCTCTTAATTTTCAAGGGAGGAGAGTTTTCAGGCAATGTGAAGTTGAAGGTTGAAATGTAGGTGTCCTCGGTTAAATGCATTGTATTAAGGGTATTAGAAATGGTGGAAATAGTGTCTGCATGCAATTCGCAGTTATCTTGAATAGAGACAAGACCTTCAACCAAATCCAATTTAGGACTCAACCCGGGACAATTTATTGATACCTTTGTCTTGTTAGGGAAAAACAGGTAATGAGATCCTTGTATGTTACAATGAGGGATCTGGTCTACCAAAATTCGTTGGTAATGACAATTGTTCATAACAGACATATTCCTAACCAGAGAGTTCATGCGAAGCCTCTCGGAACACAAAAGAGATCATGCTTTCTCTTAGATTGTCTACAGAAAGGATGTAATTGATTAGAAAAATTACTATGAGCACTAACTTTCAAATTCTGAATGATTGATCATCTTTTCAAAGATAATAGTAATTAATTTACCAAACACACTATTCTAGAGTTTGAGTGTCTCTTCTTGTTCAATATTCATATTTTCATATATCATTTTTCAACACACTTCATTTTCAAAGACAGTCTTATTACTTTAAAATGGTCACAATACTCATGTGTGTACTCAGATGAGAGGTCCTTAAGTCCTTAAGGTTCCAAGTCTGACCACAGCAGATCCTAGGTTTTAGGTTTCCATGTATCTGCTTGACACCAAGTTCCAGTTGTTTAGGTCTCCCATCCCAAATACATATAAATGGTCAATACTATCTGTAAAATACATCAAGATTAATGTTCAACTCTTGAAAAATATCATTATAATATTCTCCATATTCTCCAGGGTTATCAATATTTATGCACAAAGTATTACTATAATCATCTTCATAGATCTGCAAGCTAATTTTCCTTATGTCATTTAAATGTCCTACCAATTCTTCTCTTGATTCTAAATGTTTAAGTTTAAACTTGTTTCCACCTGCAGAATCAATTACCCTATATGGACCAGTGTACCTTAGTGAAAGTTTATTATTGGGTGAGGTTGCTTTGACCATTACTAATTCCCCAATTTTCAATTCTAGTTTACGAGCTATTTTGTGTTGTTGTTCCCTCATCTCTTGTGAATACACCTGCATATGTTTCCTAACTCTTTGGTGAATACTTTGAAGAGTATTTATCCTATTGGATATATAATCATCCATATTATATATGGGTTTTTGCTCTGCAGTCAACATTTCATATGGCAGAGTTTTGTCCTCCCCAAAAATTATAAAATGAGGTGTATCCCCAGTTGCTACATTAATTTGATTGTTCAGGGTACACTTAACACAAGGAATCCAAGTATCCCAAGTTACACTATGAGGACTTAATAGGGTTCTAAGACATATAATTATCTTTTTGTTTAACCTTTCTACTACTCCATTACTTTGGGGATGGTTAACGAGTATATTGACTTTCTTGATGTGGAACACATTACATAGATTTTCCAAGATTTTGTTATTAAATTCAGTCCCATTATCTGAAACTAGGATGTTAGGTGTAGTAAAATTACAGATTATCTGATCATAGATTACGGAAGCAATAGTTTCAGCTTTCTTATTGATTATGGGTTGTAATATACAAAATCTTGAAAAATAATCAATAGCAACAAATAGGTATTTAAAGCCGTTCTCTGTTAATGGTAATTCCAAAGTATCCATGTGAACTCTTTCCCAAGGTTTCTGTGGAATGGGATAGGTGAGTATAGGAGCAGGTTTTGGTGTATTTCCCTTCACCTTTACACATTTTACACATTTTTTTTATATAATCATATATAGTTTTCTTCATACCTAGCCAAAAGTACTTAAGTTGTGCCTGTCTATAAGTTTTATCCTTTCCAGGATGTGAACTACAATCACTATCATGAAGTAACTTCAATATCTCATTTACCAGAGTTTGTGGTATAACCAACTGATTTACTTGACCTCTAGAATTATCTTTCCCATTTACAAATTTTTTCCTATTCAAAATTCCATTAATCAAATGAAATTCCTCTATCTTATACCCCTTTGGTAGCTTTGGAGGATCTCCTCTTGGGTTCATCAAATGCTTGATTATTGAATCACATGTCTCATCATCTCTCTGTTCTCTTATTAGCATTTCTTCATCTAAAGTTACTAATTCTTCTATACTACAAACAAAATTAATCAACCCAGTCCCAGTCATTGGTTGACTAATGTTTCTAGAAAGTGGATCTGCTACATTCCTTCTACCCGGAATATAATTAAATTGAACATCATAGCACTGAAGTATCGCAAACCATCTAGCAAGTCTGCCTCTAAGATTCTTATGCTTAAATAAGTTCTGAATAGCTGTGTGATCAGTCCAACCTCTGATGGGATACCCTAGTATCATATCCCTAAAACTTTCTAAAGAATAAATTACTGCTAAAGTTTCTCTTTCAGTTATAGAATAGTTTCTCTCCGCACTATTACAAAGTCTGGATGTGTAAGCTATGGGTTTCAAAGTTCCATTTCTCTCTTGCATTAGTATGCCTCCTAACCCTATGTCAGACGCATCAGTACAAAGAATAAATTCTTTTTCATAGTCGGGAAAAATTAAAATAGGTGAACTTGTGAGTTTATCTTTCAACTTGTCAAAAGCTTGCTGTTGCGCAGGTCCCCACATGAACTTTGAGTCCTTTCTCAACAAAGAACTTAGTGGATTAGCAATGTCAGCATAACTTTGAATGAATTTTCTATAATATCCTGTTAATCCCAAAAAGCTCCTAACCTTGTCTACATTGGTCGGAACTGGAAAATTCTTGACAGCGTCTACCTTTGAATTTACTGTACTCAGTCCGTGTCTGTCTATCTTATGTCCTAAGTAAATGACACTGTCTTGCAAGAACTTACATTTTTCAAGTTTTACTTTTAACCCAGCTTCTCCTAGTCTTGAGAATATCAAATCTAATTTCTTAAAGTGCTCCACTGCAGTCTGAGAAACTATTAAAATGTCATCTAGAAATACACTGGCAGTGTTTCCTAACAATCCATCTAGAATAGTATTCATTAATCTCATGTAAGTTAATGGACTATTACATAACCCAAATGGCATTCTCTTGAAATCATAATGTCCTGTTGTAGTAGAAAATGCTGTGAACTCTCTTGAATCTTCATGCAATTCTATTTGCCAAAAAGCTGATTTGATATCTATAGTACTAAAATATCTATTCTCAGTTCCCAAACTTCTCAAAATGTCACCGATAATGGGTAATGGTAACCTGTCACGAATGGTGTGCTTATTCAGTTCCCTGTAATCAATAACTGGTCGCATAGTCCCATCAGACTTTGGTACTAAGATCAACGGAAAATTCCACTCACTTTTACTATGTTCAATAATATCCTGTGATAACATTTCAGTGATGAGTTTATCTACTACAGCTAATTTAGAGTGAGGAACTCTGTAGGCTGGTATGTAGATAGGTTGTGTTCCTGGTTTTAACTTAATGTGATGTTTTAAAACAGTTGTTTTGCCTAAGGCGTCCCCCGGCAAAGCAATTGCTTTTTTATGTTTCATAAGCAAAGCAAATAAAGCTTCATCCAACTCAGGGCAATTAGTTGATTGTAATAATTCTTTATATCTATTTCTTAAGTCTATGCTTTCTTGTACTGAACAAATTGATGAAGTTGGTAATTCTATCTCCTCACTATTCTCATTTAAAATCTTAATAGGTTTAGTACACACCTGAATACATCCTATTTGTGTACCTTTCTTTAAAACTATCTCTTTATTCATAGTATTAATTACTAATACTTCTACTCTGTTCTTATTTGTCTTATAAATCCCTGAGTAACACATCAATCCTTTAAGTTTAACTGAGACTGGGACTGTAATTACTTCAGATTCTACATTGATTCCTTTTAAACACACTTCAACCTTATTAACTGACATGGGATGTAACAATGTCGACCTTGTTAATCCGCAATCTACAATTCTCAAGGCATCTGTGGTTGATGATTTAGTAATCTCTGGGATTTCCTGAACTTCTGAGTTGGGTTCACAAATTGTTTTACTTTCTGTAGGGTTGGACCGCTCGGCCTCGCTATCTAGGATAGAAATGTTATCTAAGGATTCATTGATTCCTGTCACTGGTCTTAAGTCTGGTTGATTTAAGAATGGGATTAACTGTGACTTCACTAAAATTCCTAAGTCAGCAGGACAAATTACCATGTTTTCTTTTCTCATAGTTGCAAATCCTATCAATAAATCTCCTGGAAAAACAGACTCTTCTACCACTATCACTGGGATGTACAATTGTTCATTTGTATACAAGGCAACTTCTAGCTCAATCTTGCCTAATGTTTTTAACTGATTTCCAGTTACACCTTGCAATGTGTAACGGATTGGTTCCAACATTTTCACTCCTGGGTTCAACTGGTTTAAAACTTTACTAGTAATTACATTAACTACAGACCCTGTATCAATAAAAATTTGAATAGGCTTATTGAACACTTTACCCGCAATGAGAGGTCCTACAGAAGTTTTACCAACAGTAATTATCAGTTTGTCAGTTTCTTTCATCTCCCTTGCATTCCCATATTTAACACAATACCGTCTATCGGTATATATATGGGGAGGTCTGAATTGGTTTATTCTGTGTCTGGGGGTTTTCCTCTTAGCCCTGGGGGTACCCGAAAATTTCGGCACTCATGAGTTCTGTGTCCGATTTTATTATGGTAAATACAGAATGGAGGGTTCCTACATTGATACTCATTGTGACCTTCGTATTTGCAATTTCTGCAAATAATCCCATAAAAACATTCTTGTGCCTTGTGTCCCCATGCATTACAATTAAAACATAGGATTCTGGTATCCCTATCCCTAGATGGACTTCTAGCATGTCGCCTATGTCCTACTTCTGTTTTCTTAAACTCTCTAGAGTTCCTATATTGGCTATGTTGATTTATAGGCATTACATATGGGTTTATTGTTCTGGTCTCACTGTATCCTTGAAGAAGATAATCTACTTCTCCTAAACAGATATTTGATTTTAAATCTTTGTACAGCCTTTCTGCTGTTAAGTCATCAGAATTCTTTGCCAATAAGCTAAATGTAATCAATTTGATTACCTGTGAGATTTTCATCATCTCACTAGATCTTTCTATCCAGTCTGAATCTTTCAAGATAGAATTCATGTCTTTTGACCATCTATCTAATCTAGCTAAGTACTCTGTGTCAGTTTCACTTGTCCTAACTTCCTTAATCATTTTTACCAATGATCTAATAGGATCCTGATCACATTTGGACATGAAATGCTTGAGAAATGCTTTCTTGTAATTATCATATTGATTAATTAATTCCATTTGCTGGAAGTTAATGACAAACCTCGCCCTTCCATGCTCTGGATCTATATTCTCCTTGAGAATCTCAATCTTACGATTCTCATTTGTAATGTTTTTACTAACTATAAGAGTGTCAATGAGGTTTAGGAACTTGTTTACACCATATGTGTTAGACTCTCCTGTGAATTTTGGAATATTTGTATTTGATGTGTGAATTTCGTGTCTCAACACGTTAGAATTCTGAGGGGTACTCATACTTATTACTAATACCTTGCTTTAGCCTGGCTGCTTGCGATGTCGCTTCGTGATGTCAATGTCTGGTTTGACGTCCTTCTACGGTCTTGTCATTCCTCAACGACGTTGTTCCTCCTCCATCACACACTCTGCCTTGAAGACCGCCTTGTAGATGATGATCACCTTGAAGAATCTTGAAGAATGCTTGTTCCCAACGTAGCAGTTACTTGAAGTTGTAGATTTCTCTCGTAGTCGTAATACACTCTTGATTTTGGTTGTCTTGTTCCCGTAGACTTCAGGCGCCACTTCTCTTCGGAGGTGTTTAACACCCAGTTCATCCCACCGCTGCCACCACTTTCACCTCCCCTTGTCACCACTGTCACTTAAATTTGACTTGTAATATCACTCGTCTCAAGGCCCCTTGCCTCTCGTTACGTGAGTTTCACTAATATTCAAGTTCCTCTTAAGCAGTAGGCCCAATGCCTTCTTTTTCCTGTAGTCTCACTATTTTCTAGGCCCCATGCCTATTCCTCTCGTCCTTTGGGTTAATAAAAGGGTGGTGAATTTTCTTTCTTCTTTCACTGTAATTTCACCTTCTGCTTACACTCGGGATCTCTTTTCTCTCGTCTCTACATCGTCTCCTGATCCTCTCTCCACACCCTCTCTATATCTTCTCTCTATATCTTCTCTCTCGAGATCCCGTATCTTACGCTAAGCTACCTTCGTCTGACGTCACTCATTTTTCTAATCCAATCTCCGGTGACTTCTGAAGTAAATGTCACTCCTTATGGGCGTGACTTTGAATTCCTGCACCAATAGTTTTTTCCTCCTTCTCCACCTTGCACCAATCCGGAAAGCCATTACAATGCCACTAGCAAAAAATTGTTTACCTCAGCATTAGTCAAACGAAGCTAACCTGCGCTTACAAAGTTATGATTACATAATCGATTATAAAACAGTCACCACCGTCGGTGTGTTTACATAGACAAAACGTCGCCCTCACATAGACATAACATCGCCCTCGAGCAGGCGTCGAGTCTGAATTATTCTAATACCCTAGCTCATTTCCATTCGTACACTACCGGCCTCTTACACCCTCGTCAGGAAAGTATATAAGGCAGAGGACAAATGGGACTTATAAGATACAGATACAAAGAAAAGAGAGGGAACGGGGACTGATGGCATTACTCAGACACGGGGTAAGATGGGGTGGCGAGGGAGAGTGAGAGTGAAGTTAAGGGGGTTGTTAGCTTCGAACAAGCCTGGTAACCGCCTCTCGAGAAATAATGTCAGGAGTCCACTGACCTTTAGAAATATTAATGTTGGGGGCATTCCTCAATTAATTCTGATTCAACTAATTTCCTCCTGAAACCGCTGTGGGCCTTGAACGCTAATCTAGCCTTACCCCAGTCGAAAGAATGATTCTTATTTCTAATATGAAGAAATACGGCCGAATTTTCCTGCCCATACATAATTGATCTTTTATGCTCTGCCAACCTAGTGTTCAAGTCTCTCCCGGTTTGACCCAAGTACACCAAATCACAAACTTGGCAGGGCAAACAATAAACACCGGGTGACTCTACTTCCTCCAGTTTTTGTTGAACGTTCACAATTTGCTTACGCACGGTGTTGGGATAGTGATAGGCAATAGTGAGACGTTCACAAGGAAACAACTTAGTAGAAGAACTAATGGTTTTTACTATAGGGAAATCTTATGATATTAAAAAAAAAAAAAAAAGGCGGTGATGACTAGAGGGGACGGAAATTTTAAAATGGCTGGCTCTAGCCTTAGTAAGGGCTTGGTTCAGAAAACAGGGTGGATATGTCAACTTTTTAAGTTGACATTTGATCATCTCAATTTCCTGGTAAAGGAATTGAGGACTACAGATCCTGAAAGCCCTCAAGCAAAGACCAAAGGCAACACTTTTCTTAATATTATCAGGGTGATTACTAAAAAAGTGAAGGTAACTCCCTGATTTGGTGGGTTTTTGGTATACTGTGAACTGTAAATTGTCATCAATCCTTATTAAAATGTCCAAAAAAGGGATTTTGGTGACCTTCCTTCCATTCAGTTTTGAATTTGAGGTTCGGGTTCATTTGGTTCAATTTTCATAGAACACTTCATATGGGCCCCACCTGTCATCCCACGCCGAAAATATATCGTCTACGTACCTGAGTCACATCATTTCGGGTGGTCTGATGGTGGGTAAAAGGGTGAACTCAAAATGTTCCATGTATAACCCTAATAGAGCACAGCTGACAGGGTTGTGCTCTATCAGGTATTTTCATTTTCCACTTCATGGGAATGGGATAGTGACGACTATAACTAGTTATTATTTTTTTTTTACTTGAATTTTAACTAGTGAAGACAATTGGGAGATTTCTCTAGATAAAGCATAGTCATCTGTCTTTACTTAGATCATAGTAATTATACCTCAACTGAATCCAACACTTCTTTATCTAGAAATTCGTTACGGACATAAGCGTTACATCTATTGTATATTTCATTCTAGCTTCCTCGTAATAATTAATAATTAACCTCCACTTCGCCCGTCGACATGCCCTTATCCTCCACCTTTTAGTTTCTATCTACTGACTCTCTAACTACTTTGTACCACAATGTTCCTCTTCAGTATTCGTTTCTCTGCCTGTACTTGGGTGAGAAATGTTTTATCTCCCTATGTTCAAATTGAGTCCTTCACTATTCGCTTGAACTTGACACTTCTTTTAGCATGCCTGACCTCCAGTTACTGCCGCTATGATCCATATGTCCATACATAAACGCCTATTACCGGTCTGGTTGCCTTTACCATCCTATTTGTGTTATCTGTGTCACACATTGCATACATTACGCTTCTCTTCCTCAACAGCGGTCTTGCCACGAACACAGAAACTTAAGATTGCCGCCTGGCTGCTCTAAGACTCTTTTCTCAAACAAACGCTTCCCAACCTTTGCATTATCTTCTTCTGAAAGCTGTTATCTGAGAAGAGCTCTTCCCATTTCCTTTAACGTCTGAATTCCCGGAAGACTCCGCCGTTTCTTTAAATTTTTCGTCAACAGATGACTATACTCTTATTTTTGTCCCTGTATCTATCCTTGTGGACTTATCTTATTTTTCTCCCTCTTAACTATGTATAGGACTTGATATACATTCAAAATCTCACTTGCATATTTCTATTTTTCTATCTACCGCTAAACATGACAACAATACCTCTCTTAATTATACATCTGTTACCTGATATAATTTCAAAATCCCACTAACATTTCGTAACTTCTTTGCTTTTATCCTATCGAACATAAATGTAACAATACCTCCCTCATATCTGCTGTTCTGAATTAACAATGGACATTTTATTTTATTCTTCACCTCCTCAACCGACACCAGAATCTTATTCCAAGAAGTTTGGCACAATCACACAAGGTTTGTAAGTAAATATGTTGTCATTGTCATTGACTTGTTCCACGGTCACCAACTTCATTTGCAATCTAGTTGAGACGAATTCATGCTCACGCAGCATTTACTCTCTCTCTCTCTCTCTCTCTCTCTCTCTCTCTCTCTCTCTCTCTCTCTCTCTCTCTCTCTCTCTCTCTCTCTCTCTCTCTCTCTCTCTCTCTCTCTCTCTCTCTCTCTCTCTCTCTCTCTCTCTCTCTCTCTCTCTCTCTCTCTCTCTCTCTCTCTCTCTCTCTCTCTCTCGCTCTCTCTCTCTCGCTCTCTCTCTCTCGGTCGCTCTCTCTTCCCCCCCCTCTCTGCCTCTCTCTCTCTTTACCCTTCATTTTACTCGTTCTGATCTTTTGTAATTTTCTCTTAACTGCATTTCCGACCTCATAATCACTAAACATTTGTCCACATTCGCTCTCTTCAATCACAGATCCATTATGCTCATATCGATTTTTTTCCTACACCGTCAAATGGTCTAAAACACTTTCTTACATTTCTTTCTTTGTGACTGGACTTCGAACTAGATCACGACGGATGTGGGCTTTACTGACAGTTCGCGTTCTTTTCACTCAGAATTTTGGTAACACATTTTCCCAAAAACATCTTCCTCCCGCTTACGCCTCCCAACACAACACTCGAATTTCTTGTCACTGTTTTAACTACGTTTGCCTTTTCGTTCACTATTTTAATTTAACTAGGATGCCTGTTAATTTTATATATATATATATATATATATATATATATATATATATATATATATATATATATATATATATATATATATATATATATATATATTACTAAATTGATTCTGCATGTTATTGTGGCAAAGTACCATGCAGTTGATACTTTAGGGTCTATATAGGGCTCCCCTACGGACCAGAGTCACAAATAGTTTTGTCTGTGATAGAGGAAAACTCTGTGCATAGAGAAATGATGACACTTTTATACTACGACTGTCCCTCCATTATGCTGTCCCCCAACCCATTGTTATTGTCCTGTACCATTTCTCTGAATATTCATTTCCTTTTTTCGGCTACCTACCCTGTGATGGGGGCAAAACAAAACTGCCACCAAGTTTTTCCCCTTGAGTCGTAAAATGCGACAAAAAAGGGACGGGGGATGGGATTAGGAGTCCTACTACCTGTAGCCCAAACACGGGCCATTCCTAAAAAAGAAAGAAAAGGCATAAGAGGGTCTGGGAGCTTTCCAACCAGTACTCTAAGGTTTGGGTCTTTAATGTGCGTGGATGTGGTACAGATGAGAGTAAAAAAGAAGAGATAGCCAGTATGTTCGTGAGAAGAAAGATGGATGTGCTGGCTTTGAGTGAAACTAAAATTAAAGGAAAGGGTAACTGAGTTTGGGAGTGTAGCTGGGAGGTACTCAGGAGTGAGGGAGAGAAGGGGTGCCTATACTAGTAAGTGAAGAGATAAGTAAGCGGGTAGTGGAGTGGAAGGAGGTATCATCAAGGTTGATGTGGATGAAGGTGAAGCTGGGAAACGAGATGTGGGTTTTTGTAAGTGCGTATGGGCCTGGTAGTGAGAAGAGTGTACAGGAAAGGGAGGCTTTTTGGGTAGATATAGATGAATGCATACAAGGATTAGGGAGAAATATCAATGTAGTTGTATTGGGAGACCTAAATGCTAGGGTAGGAAATAAATCAATTCACGGAGTGATTGGGAAGTAAGGAGTTCCAGGTAAAAATTGTAGTGGAGAGTTGGTGGTGGAGATGTGTCTTGGAAGAGAGTTGATGATAGCAAATATAGTGTTTAAGAAGAAAGTCAAGCATAAATACACATGGGAGAGGGTGGTGGATGGAAGGGTGGCAGATAGAGCGTTAATGGGACTATATATTGTTGACCAGGAGTATGGTAGGAAGAGTTAAGGATATACATGTTCTAAGGGGAGAGAGTGGAGGAATATCAGATCATTTCCCGGTGGAAGGTAAGTTGAGAGTGGAGAATAGGTGGAGAAAGAGGAAAAGGGCAGAAGGTAGGGAGGTACATACAGTGAACTGCTTTAATGAAGAAAAAAAGGAGAATGAGTATAAGAAGAAGTTGAGAGAGGAGTGGGAGAGAGTAAATGATAGAGTAGAACTAGGAGTGGAGGAGGAATGGGGATGGTTTAAGGAGGGAGTCATAAGGTGTGCAAAGATGGTGTGTGGAAAAAGGAGGGAGGGAGGAAATAGAAAGAAGGGTAGTGAGTAGTGGGATGAGGAAACAAAGAAGGGTGTAGAAAAGAAGAAGAAGGCATTCATAGATTGGCTACAAATTAGGACGAGGGAATTGTATGAATGGTACAAAGTAAAGAGAAAGGAAGTTAAGCATAAGATAAAGGAAGCAAAAAGGAGAGCAGATGTGAAATGGGGGAAAAGTATGACAAAAAAATTTGAAAGTAATAAAAATATGTTTTGGAAGGAAGTTAAAAGAGAAAGAGGAGGCGAATCAAGTAGAGAAGAAAAGGTAAAAGGTGCAGATGGAGAGATGATAATGGAAGAGAAGGCAGTGAGAGGAAGGTGGGCAGAGTATTTTAGGGAGTTGCTAAATGTGAAGGAGGATAGGGAAGGAAAGGTAGTTGCAGTTGGGTAGCGCTAAGAAAATGAGAGTGATGAGTGAGGAAAATGGAGGAGAAATAGGGAAGGATGAAGTGAAAGCAGCTGTTAAGATGATGAGAGCAGGTAAGGCACCTGGGTTGGATGGATGCCATGCAGAATGTCAGAAGAAAGGAGGTACAGTTATGGTGGACTGGCTGGTGAGGTTATTTAATGTTTGTTGAAGCGAGGGTAGAGTGCCAGAGGACTGAAGGAGTGCTTGTATAGTTTCGCTTTACAAGGGAAAAGGGGACAAGTGTGAGTGTAGTAGTTTCTGAGGGATCAGCTTGTTGAGTGTAGTTGGGAAAGCTTATGGGAGAGGATTGACTGAGAGG
>NC_134810.1:1242805-1262805 GCF_046742065.1 Oratosquilla oratoria | reverse complement strand
GAAACTAAGTCCTACGTAATAGTTTACGTAAAAAATACAAAGTCGAGAAAATTCTACGACTAAAAGTCTAAGTCCAACAAAGTGGAAAAAGTACCAGCATAAGGCTAGACAAAGTACGAGATTAGTTAGCAAGGGACTCTGCATAAACAGAGACAAAATTTCCGTTGCAAACACCAATATATATATATACACTTCTCTGCTAGGCCACGAAGGGTTGCCAAATGTCGCCAGATGCAATGAACAACAAGGGGGTTTAGAATATCTCCACGTACGTACATGGATATATATATATATATATATATATATATATATATATATATATATATATATATTTACAAAAAGGTATACAAAATAATATATGATAAAATTACCTTGTCGATCTTAGATATAAGAAGAAACTTAATAGCTTTATATGAAAATCTATACATTAATACATATGTAAATGAAAGCTGGGACGCTGTTGCCAAAACTTACGCTCCCACGCAATTTCTAAGCAGAGCGCACGTAGGCAGGTGCAGCATCTCGTTCTCACACCGAAAGCAATGAAAAATATGCAATTTCGTAAATATTACGTAAATCAGTTCCTATGATTGACAAGATAGATCCACAAGATAATACACATACATAAATCCTTATGCAATGAATGGAACATGTTTGACAAAGCAAAAGAAGAACGAAATACGTATATAAAGGTAGAATTGATTAAATTGACAGTCTTCATACGTCGCGTCGATGGTTAGCTCAGGAAGGTGAGCTACGTCTATACCGTGGGAAAGCCGGCATATTTCGCAACTTATCAAAAAGTGTACATACGCACACACGTGCACATGAGAAATAGTAAATGTTTTAGCCCTTCACTACGACTGGTCTGTAGTCGTAACTCCTCCCTCCTCAAGAGACACGCAACGGGAGAGAGTGTCGGCTAGAACGTTCTGAGATCCCTTTACGTAATGGAAGGTGATGGGGAAGGCTTGAAGTTCAAGGCTCCACCTGGTGAGTCTCTGGTTTGTATTCGTCATTCGGTTGAGATACACCAGAGGATTGTGATCCGTGTGGAGGTGTATCTCGAAGTGACCTCCGATGATGGGTTCGAAGTGCTGGAACGCTTCTATGAGGGCCAGGCATTCCTTCTCAGCAGTGGAGTAATGGCGCTGTGATGGTTTCAGTGTTCGGCTGAAGTATGCCACCACACGTTTGGTACCGTGACGTTCCTGTAGTAGAGCCGCCCTAATCCCTACTCCACTGGAATCTGTATAGAGATGAAAGGGCAGAGTATAGTCTGGGGTTATCAGCACTGGACTATGCTTTAATAGGGATTTTAGATGCGCGAAGGCCCGATCGCATGTTGGGATCCACTGAAAACGTTGGTCCTTTCTCAGTTCTCAGTAGATTAGTCAGGGGCTCAGCTATCTCTGCAATTTTTTTGCAATAACCAAACATACCTAACATTCTTCTTACTTTCCTGCGGTTACTAGGTCTAGGTAGGTTGGTAATGGCCTTCACTTTGAGGTCCAGGGGTTGAACCATGGAGTTGCCTACTGCATGTCCCAAATAAGCCACCTGGGCTTGTCCAAACTCACTCTTGGCCAAGTTCAAGGTGAGGCGAGCTTGATCAGCTCTGCTGAGGAAAGTATAAAGTTGGGTTAAATGCTCCTCCCACGTGTTACTGTAGATGATTATATCATCTAAGTAACTCCTTACTCCTGGCAAACCTGTAATAAGAGTGTTTATCAAACGTTGATAGGTTGCAGGAGAGTTTCTCAAGCCAAAAGGCATAACGTTGAAATGGTATAAACCGTCAGGGGTCACGAAGGCAGTAATTTCCTTCGCATCAGGGTGGAGGCTTATTTGGTAAAACCCATGTAAGAAGTCTAATTTGGTAAGGTAGGTAGCTGTCCCTAAGTTATCTATGATGTCCTCAATCCGAGGTAAGGGATAAGCATCAGCCTTAGTTTTCTCATTTACCTTTCGGTAATCAACTACTAACCTAAAAGTATTGTTAGACTTGGGAATCAAAATACATGGTGAACTCCAAGGACTATGTGAAGGTTTTATAATACCTTGATTAACCAAAGAATTTACCTCTTTACGTAGGCACTCTCTCTTGGTCGGGTTTAACCGATATGGGGGCAGTTTGATAGGATCCTGCGAGATCAAATTAATCTCATGTTTAACTATCTCTGTTTGTCTTGGATTGTCAGTGAATAGGGAAGGGAATTTGAGAAGTCGTTTCTTCAATGAACATCGTTTACCTTAGAGTCAAGGTCCTCTAATATCTTGGAGTTTTGAAGAGGCAGTTCTGGCTGAGGGAAAAATCTCTCCGTCTCTTCTACACCAACAGTAGTATGTCTGGCAATGGGTACTCTGTGGTAGAAGTGTTTTAAAGTATTGATATGTACTAACCTCTTTGTTTTTCTCTTCTCTGGAATGTGAATAATGTAGTTTAAGCTACTGGCCTTTTCTAAAACCCTATAACGCCCTTGGTAGTTGGCCATAAGGGGCTCACCTGCTACTGGGAGATAGACCAGTACTTGGTCTCCTGGAGAAAAACTACGTGGTTTAGCTTTTCGGTCGTACTTTACCTTCATTTTCCTTTGAGAATTTTCTAGATTCTCCCCGGCAATCTTCCAGGCAGTTACCAGTCTTTCTTGAATTTGAGAGAGATACTGGAGGGACGGGACTTGGACGTCTTCTTCCATCCACTTCTCTTTTACCATCTTGATAGGACCCCAGACATCATGTCCGTAGAGTAGACTAGCTGGACTACAACCTAAACTGTCTTGAACAGCAGTCCTAGCAGCAAACAAAAGGAAGGGGAGCCCTTCTTCCCAATCCTTTTCTTGTTCTTGTAGAAACTTGCGGATCATACTTTTCAAGGTGCCGTGGAATCTTTCCAAGGCGCCCAGAGACTGGGGATGATAAGGTGAGGAGGTGGTGTGCATGACACCTAACTCAATTAATGAATTCTTAAAATATTTAGACAGGAAATTACTTCCTTGATCACTTTGGATCTCAACAGGGAAACCTACTAATGTAAAATACTTCAACAGTGATTTGATTATTGTTTTTGCTTTGGTATCTTTGAGGGGAATAACCTCGGGAAACCTGGTAGCTAAACACATAATGGTGAGAATATATTTGAAACCTTTCTTAGGAGGAGGAAGAGGTCCTACAACATCTATCAAAAATTTGGAAAAAGGCTCTCCTATGGCGGGAATGGGGTGCAAAGGAGCTACAGGAATAGGTTTGTTACTTTTTCCTACCAACTGGCATGTGGGGCAAGCATGACAATACTCAGCGACATCTTTGACTAATGTAGGCCAATGAAAATGAGCACTTACTCTTTTTAGGGTCTTCCTGACACCTAGGTGTCCTGATAAAGCGGAAGAGTGGGCCAAATCTAAGACTTTCTCTCTGTAGGAAGTGGGGACAACAATTTGGTGTATTTCTTCCCAGGTTTGGTTAGCTGGGATAGCTGCTGGGCGGTATTTCCGCAACAGTACGCCTTTACGAATATAATGACCTCTGTCAATGTCGTTTACTTCTGCCTCAGTGGCAGCCTTTTCGAAAAGCGGGACAAGAGTCTCATCGCTCTTCTGCTCCTTTAAAAAAAAAAAAAAAAATCTAGTTAAGGGAAGAGGATCTGTAATAGCTAATGTCTCTGGCTCTGAGGAAAATAAGTATGTTAAATTGAAAGTGTCTTCTTCATCTACCTTTCTACACTGGGACCGAGTTACTGCACATGCAGGATAAAGATCAAGGTCATCAAGAGGGGAATCTAGAACAAGGTTAGGAGATTCTGTAACAATGGGCAAGGTTACTTTGCTACCTCCAAGGTCGTTAGCTAAAAGTAGCTGGATTCCTGGAACTGGCAATGTGTCTATTACCGCTACTTCAACAGGACCTGTGACTAAATCGGATGTTAGATATATCTTATGCAAAGGACATTTACGGGTTCCACCGATTCCATCTAGGAGTACATCAGAATGTAAGTAAGTAAATTGAGGATTAGTAAGAGCCTGAGCCAGTATGAGACTCTGTTTAGCTGCTGTGTCTCTAAGAATGGACACTTGTATAGGAGTATCATGTTCTGTCGTGGATATTGTTCCTGTAGAAATAAAAGGGAGGAAACATGGATCTACGACAATCTTATTACTACATGTGGGGCTAGCATTACTAGACAAAACTGGAGGTTTGGAAGTTAGCTCTAGCTTTGGGAGGACTAGCGGGTTTTTCTTGAGACAGTCTATCAGAAGCACAGTTAGTGTTGTGAGTTAATGTTGTTCTTTGGTTAGTATGCATGGATTTACCTTGTTTCTTGAAACAGGTAGAGACTGTATGTCCGTGCCTATTACACCAAGTGCAATGTAAGTCTCGGTAGTTTGGGTAGGACTTGTAAGAATTAGTGTGAGGAATTTCGGGTTTTGAATTCTGAGTGGGTGTACTCTTAGTATTTGTGTTATAGTAGTCCTCTTAGGGTTGTCCGTATCTGCTGTTTTGTATTTCTTTGAGTGAGTCAGGGCATACTTATCTGCTAATATGGCAGCTTTAGACAAACTATATGGTTACTGAACTTCAAAATAAACCCTAACATCTGAATCTAGTTGGGAATTAAACTGTTCCACTAAAATTAATTCTCGAAATTTCTCTAGAGAATCGATTTCACTAGCCACACACCATTTATCTAGGATGCGTTCCTGCATCGCCGCAAACTCTACAAAAGTTACTTGAGGCAATTTCTTAAAGTTTCGGTATTTCAACCTATATGCCTCTGGGACTAACTCATACGCTTTTAGAACCCGAATTTTAACACTTTCGTACGAGTTTTCATTCAGGGGAAGAGAAGAATATATCTGTTGGGCCTCTCCTATGAACCGAGACTGCATTAACATAGTCCAGTATTCTCGGGGGATTTTGAGTTGAGTTGCAATTTTTTCACATTGCAAGAAGAAAGTCTCCGGCTCTTTCTCCGAAAAATGGGGAACTAATTTAATGTATCTAGTGACATCAAAATCTCTAGGCGAGAAAGAACTAACTCCAGAACTCAATCCTGCTCCTTTTAATAAAATTTCAGCCAACCTAATTTTCGTCTCTTCCTCCTTAGCTTTCAACTCTAACTCCATTCTGAGCTTACGATCTTCACTTTGCAATTTCATTTCCCTAAGCCTTAACCTTAGTTCTGAATCCTCTAACCTAGGGGGACGGGTATATAGAATAGCCTCTGGGGGTAACAAATTCCTCTCAATTAACTGGGATACCACTACTCTAGGTATATCTGCCTTATCAGTGTATCCGCTCAAATCTAATTCTAGGATATCTCCTATCTCAAGCAACTGTGAAACGTTTGCACTTAGCAAAACTCTAAGGTCTCGGGACTCAAAGAAATCTCGGAGATTCTCCATCCTATCGGAATTGTTGGCGATCTTCTATCCTTCGATCCTTGGCAAGGTCGTCAGCCATTTCCCTGCTCCCTGTGACGACTAGGGGAAGGGCCAGGTTAAAAAAAACTAGAGTTCTGATTAAAGAATAATTATTTCCTTCAAATAGAAACAAAAACAAACAAGATCGAAAAATAGAGGTCGCCAAGCGAGCAAAAATTACAAGATCCGATACACAGTAATGTTCACAAAAGAAATGTAAAAAAAAAAAAAATACCACTCAATGGGTCTTTTAGGACATAATTGGCTAAATTCGCCAGGACATATGTAAACATAAATAGTCGATCAAATATCGACATTCAATAGAAAATAGTCTTCACAAAGACAATACGTAGTAAGGTCGTAAAAAATACAAAGTCGAGAAAGTTCTACGACTAAAAGTCTAAGTCCAGCAAAGTGGAAAAAGTTCTAGCGTAAGGCTAGACAAAGTACGAGATTACTTAGCAAGGGACTCTGTATAAACAGAGACAAAATTTCCGTTGCAAACACCAATATATATATACACTTCTCTGCTAGGCCACGAAGGGTTGCCAAATGTCGCCAGATGCAATGAACAACAAGGGGGGTTTAGAATATCTCCACGTACGTACATGGAGATATTCTTTACAAAAAGGTGTACACAATAATATACGATAAAGTTACCTTGTCAATCTTAGATACAAGAAGAAACTTAATAGTTTTTATATGAAAATCTATACATTAATTCATACGTAAATGGAAGCTGGGACGCTGTTGCCAAAACTTACGCTCCCACGCAATTTCTAAGCAGAGCGCACGTAGGCAGGTGCAGCATCTCGTTTTCACACCAAAGCTTGCGACTTCCGAAAACAACGAAAAATATGCAATTTCGTAAATATTACGTAAATCAGTTCCTATGATTGACAAAATAGATCCAAAAGATAATACACATACATAAATCCTTACGCAATGAATGGAACATGTTTGACAAAGCAAAAAAAGAACGAAATACGTATATAAAGGTAGAATTAATTAAATTGACAGTCTTCATACGTCGCGACGATGGTTAGCTCAGGAAGGTGAGCTACGTCTATACCGTGGGAAAGCCGGCATATTTCGCAACTTATCAAAAAGTGTACATACGCACACACGTGCACATGAGAAATAGACCTATATTAACGTAAATGTTTTAGCCCTTCACTACGACGGGTCTGTTGTCGTAACTATATATATATATATATATATATATATATATATATATATATATATTCTTAATAAAATAGGCAGGAGATTCTATCTAAATCATAGTTCATTGGATGAAATGACAAGCTTGTTGTGATAAAACTTCTTGTCAATCTTGTCTCTCTTTCGTAAAGCGACTTTACCTTCCATAGGCAGGAGTCAAAGTAATTCGCCGTATGACATTAAGTAGAGTTATAGGCATAGTCGAAAACGAATACGCGTTTTCGCACCTCCTAGTGCTTCTTCAATGGAAAATGAAGGATTGGAGATTCCGTGAACATCAACTACTTTTACACCCCGGGATGTGTGTAATACGGAAAGAAGGTGGATGGTGATTGGTTAGATGGCGGCTGCTGCGGGTTAAGCATGCTCTATTCTTCCATTGGCTGAGATGTGCGTTACGTCATCAGTCTGCGCCCAAGCGCCGTAGTGGGTAGACCTTCTCACGCTGGGTAAATCCTGCAGGTCATGAGCTTAGATATTGAGATTCAGGGAAAGTTCTTTTATGAAAAGGGCCTCCAGGATAGGTACCTTCTAGGATCTTGGTGTTTGGCTAAATTTTCTTTGTTTTTACCAGGGTTTCCCTATGTAAGATGGTGTGTTGGGCATCTTTGTAGTATTTCTTGGGTGCTGCTCATGTCAGATGGTATGATAGCCTATACGACAGCTTCATACTGGTCATATCAATGTAGGAAGAAAGTTAGGTTGCACAGTCCCCAAAGTTACGCGTATACTTATAAATGGCATGAGATTTTTGAACTTATTGTTGATGTGCTTGTTGTTGTTCCTGATGAGTAGATTTGATGTCTTCTTACTTTGGTAATATATGGTAAAAGCAATCATTCTTCTCCTTTGCATATAAGGAAGATGAGAGAATTATGCAGCAAATTGTTAGAAGGAACATCAAACCGTCTTACGCCCACACCAAGATTGTTTTATCTGCTCTTATAATGTTCAAAACTACTTGCACTTCATCTTTTCTTTATATATATATATATATATATATATATATATATATATATATATATATATATATATATATGAGAGTGTGGGTGAAACACATTTGGCAACTTCCTAAAATACTCTGCCCATCTTCCTCTTACTGCCTTCTCTTCCATGACATGATCATCTCTCCATTTGCACCTTTTTCCTTTTCTTCTCTACTTGATTTGCTTCCTCTTCCTCTTAATTTCCTTCCAAAACATCTTTTTATTAATTTCAAAATTTTCTGTTATACTCTTGCCCTATTTCACATCTGCCCTCGTCTTTGCCTCCTTTATCTTATGCTTTATTTATTTTTTTTTTATTATTTTTTTTTTTTTTACCTCTCATATGATTCCTTCGTCCTATTTTGTAACCATTCTGTGAATGCCCGCTTCTTCTCTTCTACAACCTTCTTTGCTTTCTCATCCGACCACTCACTACCCTTCCTTCTATTTCCTCCTGTCCTCCTTGTTCCACACACCATCTTTGCACACCTTGTGACACCCTCCTTGAACCATCCCCATTCCTCCTTCACTCCTAGTTCTACTCTATCCTTCACTCCCTCCTACTCCTCTATCAGCTTCTTCTTGTACTCCTTCGCCTTTTCTTTCTCATTTAAGGAGTTCACTCTAAGCCCCTCACTACCTTTTGTTCCATTCCTCTTTCTCAATCTATCCTCCACTCTCAACTTACCTTCCACGAAAAAAATATCTGAAACCCCCCCACTCTCTCCCCCTAGAACACGTACATACTTAAATCTTCCTATTATACGCCTGTCTACCAGTACATAGTCCAATAACGCTCTATCATCCACCTTTCCATCCTTCACCCTCTCCCATGTGTACTTATGTTTAATTTTCTTCCGCAACACTGTATTTGCTATCATCAACTCTCTTTCAAGACAAATCTCCACCATCAATTCTCCACTACGATTCATTCCTGGAACTTCATACTTCCCAATCACTCCGTCTATTGGTTCATCTCCTACCCTAGCATTAATGTCTCCCAATACTACCATATTGACTTTTCTCCCTAATCCCTCTATGCGCTCATTTAAATCTATCCAAAAAGCCTCCCTTTCTTCTACATTCTTCTCACTACCAGACCCATTTAAATCCATCCAAAAAGTCTCACTTTCCTCTACACTCATCTCACTACCAGGCCCATATGCACTTGAAAAAAAAACACATCTCCTTTCCCAGTTTCTCCTTCATCCACATTAACCTTAAAGAAACCTCCTTCCACTCGACTACACGTTTACCTATCTCTTCACTTACTAGTATAGCAACCCATTCTCTCCCTCGGCCTCTCTTCACTCCTGAGAACCTCCCAACTACACTCCCAAACTCACACTCGCCTTTCCCTCACAACTTAGATTCACTCAATGCCAACACATCCATCTTTCTTCTCACAAACATACTGCATATCTCTTCCCTTTTACTCTCATCAGTACCACATCCACACGCATTAAAAGACCCAAACCTTAGGGTACTGGTTGAAAAACTCCTAGACCCTCTTATGCCTTTAAATTTGTTTACGCAAGTCCCCTGTGGGGCTACAGGGAGAAAGATGCCTAGACCTAATCCCCGTCCCATTTTTCTCGCCTCTTACGATTCAAGTGGGAATACTTGGTGGCAGCATTCTATCCCCCACCACAGGGTAGGCGAAAAAAAAGGAAATAATATTCAGAAAAGTGGTACAGGACAGTAACAAGGAATTGGGCGACAACATAACGGAGGGACAGTCGCAGTATAATAAAAGTGCGATAATTTCTCTAGGAACAGAATCCTCCTCTGTCACAGACAAAATTATATGTGGCTCTGATCCGTAGGGATTCCCCATATAGACTCTGAAATATCAACTGCATGCTATTCACCACAATAACATGCAACCAATACCCCAGACGGGGTATATATATATATGTATAAGTAGTATGACAGATATGTGAGAAAACAATAGGAAAAGGTAAGGATGTTTATTGGGCTTTTATGGATCTGGAAAAGGCTTATAGCAGGATCAGAGAAGGAATTAAGTAAGTTGGTGACAGAGTTTGGGAAAGTGTGTGATAGAAGAAAGTTGAAGATAAATGTGGGAAAAAGGTAAGGTGATAAGATGTACAAGGGGTGAAAGTGAAAGCAGACTGGAAGTGAGCATTAAGGGAGAGCGACTGGAGGAAGGGGATATTTTTAGATACTTGGGTGCAAATGTGGCAGGAAAGGGAGGAGTGGAGGTGGAGGTAGAATGTAGATTAAGAGAAGCGAGTAAATGCTTTGGTGGATTAAAAAGTGTAAAAAGAAATAAACATATGGGATTGGATGCTAAGAGAAGATTGTATGAAAGAGTGATTGTGCCAACAGCACTGTATGGGGCAGAAACATGGAAAAGAGAAGGAGCTTGAATGTTTTTGAGATGAGGCGCCTGAGAAGTATGATGGGGGTTACTAGGCTGGATAGAGTGAGAAATGAGGAGGTGAGGAGGAGAAAGGGGGTGGTAAGGGAGTTGGGAGATAGGGTGGATAAAAGAGTATTGGGATGGTTTGGACACATGGAAAGAATGAGTGAAAAAAGACTAGTAAAAGAGGTATGGAAGGCAGATGAGTAAAAGCAGCAACGACTGCAACAGCACTGTAGGAGAGAGGCCAAACGCAGAGTATGGGATCCAATATATTTAACATTTCGCCCAGCTGGGCTTCTTCAGAAATAACACAGTGGAGAAACATGACTCCTTATATAACCCGAGTTTGGTTTATTTATTGCAAAAAATCCACTGTTCTGATTCATATTATCAATGAGGAATATAAACGCAGATTCAAAACATCTACGTTTCATATAGATGTCTTGCATCTGCGTTTATATCCCTCATTGATAATAGAAGTCAGAACAGTGGATTTTTTGCAATAAATAAACCATTAGCAATTTTAATAACCAAGTAACAAACAATTTACGAAATTTGTGTGTACAACATTTTTTATGTTTGTTTCTCCCCGCAAGCTTAAGCTTATAAGGAGTCAGATGTTTCTCCACTGTGTTATTTCTAAATAAGACTTGCTGGGCAAAACTTTATATGTATTGGATCCCATACTCTGCGTTTGGCCTCTCTCCTATGGAAGGCAGATTTGGAGGGAGTGAACATGAGGGGTCGACCTAGGATGAGATGGATGGAAGAGGTAAAAGGGGCTTTGGGGAAGAGGGGAATGTCTGCTGAGGAAGGATGTGAGAAGACAGAAGACAGGGGTGAATGGAAAATGGTTGTATATGGATGATGTTGTGATGCATGAGGTGGAATGGGAGGGGAGATGGGGGTGAGGTATTATGTGTGAGAAAAAATTGACGCAGCCTGAATGGATTTTTCCCCGTCTTCTTTTCTGCATGAGGGGATGGAGAGGGGGTCGCCGATTTAATGAAGCGGCCTTGCTGTGGATGTATTGTGTCTTGCGATGCTGCTTCTGACGTAGGACAGTGGACAAGATGCAGGGATGACCCATCATGCAGGAGGTGCCAAGATAAGAGGGAGGATAGAGGGTGGAGGGGAGTGGAGTGTAATTAGGGATGGAATGGGTGGGAATGGTTTTTATGCCTTCGTTTTTTCGCTACCTTCCTTGTAAGGGGGAAAAAGCCTTTAGTATATGTATGCGCGTGTGTATCTATGTAGGTGTACGTACGTATGTGTCTGTGTGCTTATGTGTGTGCATGTATGTATGTGTGTTTGTGTGTGTGTCTGCACGCATGTATGAGTGTATGTGTGTGCGTTTCCTTGTTTGTTTGTGTGTGTATGTGTTTGTGTGCTTGTGTGTGCGTGTGCGTGCGTGTGTGTGTATGTGTGTGTGTGTGTGTGTGTGTGTGTGTGTGTGTGTGTGTGTGTGTGTGTGTGTGTGTGTGTGTGTGTGTGTGTGTGTGTGTGTGTGTGTGTGTGTGTGTGTGTGTGTGTGTGTGTGTGTGTGTGTGTGTGTGTGTGTGTGTGTGTGTGTGTGTGTGTGTGTGTGTGTGTGTGTGTGTGTGTGTGTGTGTGAAAGCATGGAATTTTTTTTATAACTTTTCTGGCGGTCATATCTCAGATACTGATAATTTGAGGATAAGAAAGTGATAGTGAGTAATTTCAGTATTATATGAACATCATAGTCTAATTTTAAAGTTTACCATACATGCAGATGGTTTTCTTTAAAGTTTACATTTTCTTTCACCTCTCACTCTCTCCCCCTCTGAATTTCCTATGACGTCACGGTGGAGGTGCGCGGAGGGGGGGTGCTCAACGTACCTTATAGTATTCGTTTTACCTTGCACCTAGTAACGTCAATCCTGAAAATCGCGCGCTTAGGTACACCTAGAGTAGTGCTTCACAACCCGCGGTGCATGGGGAATTTTCGGGTAGTACACAGGACATCCACTATATTTGGTAATAATTTGCATATACAAAATTTTAACTTGTTGTGTATGCTTGATTTATCCTTCCTCATAAACAAACTGGTCCACAATATGTTTTTAGATTGTTTGGTAGTGGTCCAATTGGGAATCACAGACCAAGGTTATGCCAACAGCAGTTAGAGAACTGTTGCCTTGAATAAATTGACACATATCCTAGTGCTTGCATAATACTCCCAGAAGAATATCATATATCTTATTGGTAATTTGGACTGTAAAACCCACTGTCAGAGAAAATATGCACTGTACAATAATAATATGTATATTACGAGCACGGTATATGGTTCTCCTCCCAAATAGTTCTATAGTTATATCAGAGATGAATAGGTTATTGGGAATCAGATTGACCCACTAGTATTTGCCGGCGGTATCAACTTTACTGTAGTATTAGAATGAAGGTATATGTGACAGCTTGAACATTTATTTAATCTTCGTATTCTTAAACGAAACACCACAATTTGATGTCGTAACTGATGCCTGCGATAACTTCTAGGAGAATTCACCTATTTCTATAAACATAACCAAAGAAAAAAAATGAATATGTGTACAAAAGCTCAAAGGTATGAAACACCAGGAGCTGATGGTTGGGATCAAACACTCTCGAAGAAAAGAAAAATAGAAGGGAAAAAAAAAAAAAAAAAAAAAAG
Organism: Oratosquilla oratoria; assembly: GCF_046742065.1. Lineage (NCBI taxonomy): Eukaryota > Metazoa > Arthropoda > Malacostraca > Stomatopoda > Squillidae > Oratosquilla > Oratosquilla oratoria. The sequence continues at coordinate 1,250,118 of NC_134810.1, read as the reverse complement.
AGATCACTGATCTATTGGAAATTATATATATATATATATATATATATATATATATATGTATATATATATATATATATATGTATGTATATATATGTATATATGTATATATATATGTATATATATATATATATATATATATATATATATATATATGTGGGTGTGTGTGTGTGTGTGTGTGTGTGTGTGTGTGTGTGTGTAAAACACATATCGGAGTTGTGCCAAGAGAATGGAGTGACAAGAAGAAATCAATGGATTACAAACCTATAAGTTTAATCTTAGTCGTAGGAAAAAAAAAAGATAGATACTATCACCAGAGATGCTATCAAATTATCCCTTTAAAAATAACTGATAAATGACAACCAGCATGGATTCAGACGGAAGCGTTCTTGCGTGACTAACGTACTCAAATTTTTCAACACAGTCATTTAGGATTATGACAAATAACAATGTAGATTTAACATATCTAGATTTTGAAAAAGTTTTGATACAGTCCTACATAAGAGACTACTTATCAAACACACTTCATACTCTCTTCTTATTTTCTTTCTTTTACTGTTGACGTTTCCCATTTTTATATGGGGTCGCCGTTCCTCGCTAGTCGTTTCCAATGGTTTCGGTCCATCTCCTGCTCCACCTCCAGCTGTTTCTCTTTAAGGTCTTCTCTCAGTCTGTCCTTCCAGCGCAGCTTGGGACTCCCTCGCCTGCGTCTGCCCTGTACCTCCATATCCATCACTCTCCTTCCCACTTTTCCTTCTCTTCACATGGCTGAACCAATGTAATCTCCTTTCCTGCGCTTTTGCCTACGCCGCCACTACTTTCACTACATCGCGGATCCTATCATTCTATCCTATCCAACCTCGTCACCCAATACATCCACCTCAACATCCTCATTTCTGCGACGTCCAGCTTCCTTTCTTGTACCTTTTTCAGCGCCCATGTCTCTGCTCCGTACAACAACGCTGGTCTCACTACTGTCTTGTACACCTTTCCTTTTACTCTGGCACTTATAATTTTGTCACATAGTACCCCTGATACTCTCCGATGTGTACAAAAGCTCAAATTCAATGAAACACCAGGGGCTGGCGATTGGGATATAACACTTATGAAATAAATAGAAAACAAGACCACTGTTCCATTGGAAAAATAAAACACATCGGGGATGTGCCAAGAGAATGGAAATTAGCTAGCGTTACTCCTATATTCAAAAAGAGTGACAAGAAGAAACCAGTGAATTACAGACCTACAGTACAATTTTAACCTCAGTCGTAGGAAAAAGGGTGGAAACTATCACCAGAGATGCTATCGAACATCCCTTTAAAAGAAACTGTTTTATAAATGACAGCCAGCATGGACTCACACGAAGCGTTCTTGCGTGACTAACCTACTCAAATTTTACAACACAGTTATCTCGATTTCTGACAGAAATAACAATGTAGAGTTAAGATAGCTAGACTTTGAAAAAAGTTTTGATACCGTCCTACATGAAAGACTACTTATCAAACTTACTTCACACTTTCTATAAACATAATCAAAGGAACAAAAATGGAAGATGTGTACAAAAGCTCAAAGTGAATAAAAGACCAGGGGAGGTTAGGATCTAACACTCATGAAGGAATTAAAAACCAAGATCACTGTTCTACTGGAAATTATATATATATATATATATATATATATATAATGATGATGATGATGATGATGATGATGATGATGATGATGATGATGATGATGATGATGATGATGATGATGATGATGATGATGATGATGATGATGATGATGATGATGATGATGATGATGGTGATGATGATGATGATGATGATGATGATGATGATGATGATGATGATGATGATGATGATGATGATGATGATGATGATGATGATGATGATGATGATGATGATGATGATAAATATAATGATAATAACAATAACAATAACAATAATAATAATGATAACAATAACAATAACAATAGTAATGATAATAATAATGATACATACATACATACATATACCAAGGCTTTTTTCCCCTTACCAGGGAGGTAGCCAAAAAGGATAAGGCATAAAATCATTCCCACCCATTATATCCCCGAAAACACTCCACACCCCTCCACCCTCCCTCCCATCGTAGCACCTCCTAGATGACGGGTCATCCCTGCACCCTATCCACTGCCCTGGGTCAGAAGCAGTGTCGCAGGACACAGCACATCCACAGCAAGGCCGCTTCATTAAATCGGCGCCCCCCCCCCCTCTCCGTCCCCCCATATAAAGGAGAGGACGGGGAAAAATCCCTTCGGGCTGCGTAAAAAAAAAAAAAAAAAAAAAATTCACACACACTACCTCATCCCCCATTCCCCCGTCCATTCCACCTCATGCATCACAACATTTTCCATATACAACCATTCTCCATTCACCCCTGTCTTCTGTCATCTCCCGTCCTTCCTCAACAGACATTCCCCTCTTCCCCAAAGCCCCCTTCACCCCATCCATCCATCTCATCTTAGGACGTCCCCTCATGTTCACTCCCTCCACATCTGCCTTCCATACCTCCTTTACTAGTCTCTCTTCACTCATTCTTTCCATGTGTCCAAACCATCCTAATACTCTTTCATCAACCCTATCTCCCAGCTCCCTTTCCACCCCTGTTCTCCTCCTAACATCCTCATTTCTCACTCTATCAAGCCTAGTAACCCCCATCATACTTCTCAGACACTTCATCTCAAACATATTCAAGTTCCTTCTCTCTTCCTCTCTTATGTTCCATGTTTCTGCTCCATACAGTGCTGTTGGCACAATTACTACTTCATACAGTCTCCTCTTCGCATCCATTCCCAAATTTCTATTCCTCATTACACTTTTCAAACCACCAAGGCATTTACTTGCTTCTCTCAATCAACATTCTACCTTCACCTTAACTCCACCTTTTCCTGCCACATTTGCACCCAAATATCTAAAACTATCCACTTCCTCCAGTTGCTCTCCCTTAATGCTCACTTCCAGATTACTGCCACTTTCACCCCTTGTACATCTCATCACCTTACTTTTACCCACATTTATCTTCAGCTTTCTTCTATCACACACTCTCCCAAACTCTGTCACCAACTTCCTCAATCCCTCCTCCGATCCTGCTACAAGCGCAGTGTCGTCCGCAAACAACAGCTGGCTCACCTCCCACTTTTCTCCATTTTCCTTAACCATCTCCAATCCCTGACCCACTACCTTTGCATTCACCTCTCGCACCACCCCGTCCATGTATAAGTTGAACAGCCAGGGTGACATAACACATCCCTGACGAAGTCCCACCTTTACCTCAAACCACTCACTCTCTCCATTTCAAATCCTGACACAAGCTCTACTACTCTCATAAAAACTCTTGACAGCTCCGAGAAGCTTTCCTCCTATCCCGTATATCCGCATAACCTCCCACAGTGCCTTTCTGTCTACCCTGTCGTAAGCCTTTTCCAGATCCATAAAGGCCCAGAAAACATCCATCCCCTTTCCTATAGCTTTCTCACATATCTGTCTTACCACAAAAATCTGATCTACACAACCTCTACCTGTCCTAAACCCACACTGTTCCTCAACAATTACTCCCTCTGTTCCTCTCCTAATCCTCTCAATCAAGATCCTCCCATAAGCCTTCCCAACTACACTGAACAAGCTAATCCCTCTGAAACTACTACATTCCCACTTGTCCCCCTTCCCCTTGTAAAGTGGAACTATACAAGCACTCCTCCAGTCCTCTGGCACTCTACCTTCTCTCCAGCAAACATTAAATAACCTCACCAGCCAGTCCACCATCACTATACCTCCTTTTTTTAAGACATTCTGCATGGCATCCATCCATACCAGGTGCCTTACCTGCTTTCATCATCTTAACTGCTGCCCTCACTTCATCCTTTCTTATTTCTCCTCCATTTTCCTCACTCATCACTCTCATTTTCTTAGCATTTCCCACTGCAGCTATCTTTCCCTCCCTATCCTCCTTCACATTAAGCAACTCCCTAAAATATTCTGCCTATCTTCCCCTTACTGCCTTCTCCTCCATTATCATCTCTCCATCTGCACCTTTTACCTTTTCTTCTCTACTTGATTCGCCTCCTCTTCCTCTCTTAATTTCTTTCCAAAACATCTTTTTATTACTTTCAAAATTTTCTGTCATACTCTCACCCCATTTACATCTGCTCTCTTCTTTGCCTCCTTTACCTTTTTCTTTACTTCTCTTTTCTTTTCCCTGTACGTCTCATATACCTCCCTCGTCCTATTTTGTAATAAAAATACATACATACATACATATACCAAGGCTTTTTCCCCCTTCCAAGGGAGGTAGCCAAAAAGGGAAAGGCACAAAAACACTCCCACCCATTTCATCCCTAAATACACTCCACACCCCTCCCACCCTCCCTCTCATCTGAGCACCTCCTGGATGACGGGTCATCCCTGCACCCTGCCCACCACCCTGGGTCAGAAGCAGTGTCGCAAGACACAGCACATCCACAGCAAGGCCGCTTCATTAAATCGGCAACCCCCCCTCTCCGTCCCCCCTTGCATATAAGGAGAGGACGGGGAGAAATCCCTTCGGGCTGCGTCAAAATTTACTCACACATACTACCCCCCCACCCCCCCGCCCATTCCTCCTCATGCAATCACAACATCATCCATATACAACCATTCTCCACTCACCTCTGTCTTCCGTCTTCTCCCTTCCTTCCTCAACAGACATTCCCCTCTTCCCCAAAGCCCCCTTCACCCCATCCATCCACCTCATCCTAGGACGTCCCCTCATGTTCACTCCCTCCACATCTGCCTTCCATACCTCTTTTACTAGTCTTTCTTCACTCATTCTTTCTATGTGTCCAAACCATCCTAATATTCTTTCATCAACCCTATCTCCCAAATCCTTTTTCATCCCTGTTACCCTCCTCACCTCCTCATTTCTCACTCTATCCAGCCTAGTAACCCCCACCATACTTCTCAGACACCTCATCTCAAACATATTCAAACTCCTCTCTTCTTCTCTTATGTTCCACGTTTCTGCCCCATACAGTGCTGTTGGCACAATCACTCCTTCATACAGTCTCCTCTTCGCATCCATTCCTAAATCTCTATTCCTCATTACACTCTTTAATCCACCAAGGCATTTACTCGCTTCTCTCAATCTACATTCTACCTCCACCTTCACTCCACCTTTTCCTGCTACACTTGCACCCAAGTATCTAAAACTATCCACTTCCTCCAGTCGCTCTCCCTTAATGTTCACTTCCAGTCTACTGCCACTTTCACCCCTTGTACATAATAATAATAATAATAATAATAATAATAATAATAATAATAATAATAATAATAATAATAATAATAATAATAATAATAATAATAATAATAATAATAATAATAATAATAATAATAATAATAATAATAATAATAATAATAATAATAATAATAATAATAATAATAATAATAATAATAATAATAATAATAATAATAATAATAATAATAATAATAATAATAATAATAAAAAATATATAATAATAATAATAATAATAATAATAATAATAATAATAATAATAATAATAATAATAATAATAATAATAATAATAATAATAATAATAATAATAATAATAATAATAATAATAATAATAATAATAATCATCATAATCATCATCATCATCATCATCATCATCATCATCATCCATATACAACCATTCTCCACTCACCTCTGTCTTCCGTCCTCTCCCTTCCTTCCTCAACAGACATTCCCCTTTTCCCCAAAGCCCCCTTCACCCCATCCATCCACCTCATCCTAGGACGTCCCCTCATGTTCACTCCCTCCACATCTGCCTTCCATACCTCTTTTACTAGTCTTTCGTCACTCATTCTTTCCATGTGTCCAAACCATCCTAATATTCTTTCATCAACCCTCTCTCCCAAATCCTTTTTCACCCCTGTTCTCCTCCTCACCTCCTCATTTCTCACTCTATCTAGCCTAGTAACCCCCACCATACTTCTCAGACACCTCATCTCAAACACATTCAAACTCCTTCTCTCTTCTTCTCTTATGTTCCACGTTTCTGCCCCATACAGTGCTGTTGGCACAATCACTCCTTCATACAGTCTCCTCTTCGCATCCATTCCCAAATGTCTATTTCTCATTACACTCTTTAAACCACCAAGGCATTTACTCGCTTCTCTCAATCTACATTCTACCTCCACCTTCACTCCACCTTTTCCTGCTACACTTGCACCCAAGTATCTAAAACTATCCACTTCCTCCAGTCGCTCTCCCTTAATGTTCACTTCCAGTCTACTGCCACTTTCACCCCTTGTACATCTCATCACCTTACTTTTACCCACATTTATCTTTAGCTTTCTTCTATCACATACTCTCCCAAACTCTGCCACCAGCTTCCTCAATCCCTCCTCTGACCCTGCCACAAGCGCAGTGTCGTCCGCAAACAACAGCTGGCTCACCTCCCACTTTTCTCCATTTTCTTTAACCATCTCCAATCCCTGACTCACCACCCTAGCATTCACCTCTCGCACCACCCCATCCATGTATAAGTTGAACAGCCAGGGCGACATAACGCATCCTTGACGAAGTCCCACCTTTACTTCAAACCACTCACTCTCTCCATTTCCAATCCTAACACATGCTCTACTACTCACATAAAAACTCTTGACAGCTCCCAAAAGCTTTCCTCCTATCCCATAAATCTGCATAACCTCCCACAGTGCCTTTCTGTCTACCCTATCATAAGCCTTTTCCAGATCCATAAAAGCCCAAAAAACATCTTTCCCCTTTCCTATAGCTTTTTCACATATCTGTCTTACCACAAAGATCTGATCTACACAACCTCTACCCGTCCTAAATCCACACTGTTCCTCACCAATTACTCCTTCTGTTCCTCTCCTAATCCTCTCAATTAAGATTCTCCCATAAGCCTTCCCTACTACACTCAACAGGCTAATCCCTCTGAAATTACTACATTCACACTTGTCCCCTTTTCCCTTGTAAAGAGGAACTATACAGGCACTACTCCAGTCCTCCGGTACTTTACCCTCTCTCCAGCAAACATTAAATAATCTCACCAACCAGTAATGTAATAATAATAATAACAATAATAATAATAATAATAATAATAATAATAATAATAATAATAATAATAATAATACATACATACATACATATACCAAGGCTTTTTCCCCCTTCCAAGGGAGGTAGCCAAAAAGGGAAAGGCACAAAAACACTCCCACCCATTTCATCCCTAATACACTCCACACCCCTCCCACCCCTCCTCTCATCTGAGCACCTCCTGGATGACGGGT
>NC_134810.1:1227805-1237805 GCF_046742065.1 Oratosquilla oratoria | reverse complement strand
ACCAGAGATGCTATCGAACCTCCCTTTAAAAGTGACTGTTTGATAAATGACAGCATAGATTTAAACGAAAACGTTCTTGTGTGACTAACCTACTCAAATTTTACAGCACAGTCATCTCGAATTATGACAGAAATAACAATGTAGATTTAAGATATCTAGATTTTGAAAAAGATTTGATACCGTCCTACATGACAGACTACATATCAAAATCGCTTCAGACGGAATAAGAGGTAAGCTATTAACTCGTATTAGTAATTAGTTGAACAATCATAAATTCTAGCTATAATTTTTAGGAGTGAAGACCCTTAGGATGCAGTTTTTGGCCACTTTTATTCACAGTATATACAGACGAGATAAACCATGGAGTGAAAGCTATTGTCTTCAAATTTCTGACTATACAAACCTGTGCGGAATAGCAAATGATCATTCAAATTAATTGGATATTCAAGAAGATTTAGATAAACTACAGCAGTGTTCTTTAGTGGCTAATGAAGTTTAAACCAAGTAAGTGTAAAGTTATGCACATAGGTAAGAATGGCACCAAGTACAACTGGAAATGTTTGGAAAAAAAATGGAAATAGAAAAGGATCATGTAACAATGCACGAAAATCTGCACAACGAGAGTGTGTACCATTTTATGAAAATTTATTTTCAAAATTTCCTGTTGATAAAGTGCCGGCAACACTCCAGGTAAAATAATATTTTGATGGCTTCAGGCATTCATGATACCCCATGAGATGACAGATCAGATTCAGTTTTCTCACCTTTCTCACCAAACGCCAGGTAGTTGATTTCAACTGTCAGTCGTCGGCCTCGTCATCAGACGCCTCCACTCAACTCGATCTTCGTAATTTTTTTCTTCATTTACTTCTTCCAACATTAAATTTCTTTCTTCGAAATTCTTTTTCACACAGTGCATCAAGCTTTTCCTGGGTCTTCCAACCGGCCTCCTTCCTCTAGGCTGCCAGTCCAAATACTTTTTTGGATATCTACTTTCCTCCATTCTCTTCATATGACCAATTCATCTCAAGTTTTTTCTTTCTTTGATTCCAATAATCGGCTCAACTTTTAGGTGTTCCCTTATTTTCTTGTTTTTAATCCTGTCTCTTCTGGTGATCCCCATAATCATTTTCAATACACTCATTTCTGCAGCTTCAATCTCCGAATCTATCTTCCTTGTCATAGTCCAAGTCTCTGACCCATACAGTAAAATTGGTCTTAGTATGGTCGTGTACATTATCGTTTTACATTTCAGTGGCACATTCTTATCTTTGAGCAGAGGGTACAGTAGGTTTACATTCCCTTTAAACTTTTGAATTCGTCCAGTAATCTCGCTCTCCTGGATGTTATCCTGCGTAAACAAAACTCCTAAATAATTAAAGTTGTTCACCTGTTTTAGCTGATTTTTATATAAACTATTACATTCTTCTCTATTTCTTCCTACAAACATCACCTCAGTTTTCTTCACATTTATCTTCAATCCTTTTCTTCTTGTTTCTTCTTGCCATCTATTTATAGCATCCTGTAACTGAATTTGATTTTCCATTATCATTGCCACATCGTCCACATATGCCATCGTTATTTCGCTATCCTCATTAATACAAATTTCTCTCATTCACTTATCCATGAATATTGTAAACAGTAATGGGGACAGAATTTCTCCTTGCCTCACTCCTGTCTTCACCTCAAACCACCTACTTTCAGTTTCTCTGTTTTTCACCCTCTTCTTTCTATTTCCATACAGACTTTTCATCACTCTTATTAACTCTGGTGGCACAATGTAATACTGATCTCCTATTACTTCCCATAATTTTCTTCTGTCTATTCTGTCAAATACTTTTTCTGAATCTATGAATGCCAAGTATGTATTTCTATTCCACTCCCATCGTTTTTCTAAGATGATCTTCAATGTGAACACTAAATCTGTAGTCCCTCTCCCTGGTCTAAATCCATGTTGTCAGATTCTCAGTTTCTCTTCAGTGATGTTTCTCAGTCTTCTTTCTAATATTCTTTTTTATGATTTCCCCGCATGTGATAAAAGTGAAATACCTTTGTAATTTCCGCAGTTTAGTTTATCCCCTTTCTTGAAAATAGGACAGACTATAGCAGTTTCCCAATCCTCCGGAACATTTTCAGTTCCCCATGCTTTATTATAGATCTTTCTTCATCATTCTACTAACTCTGGTCCCCCGACTTGAAAATTTCGATTGGTATCTCATCATCTCCTGGCGCCTTTCCATTTTCCATCTTCTTCATAACTCCTAATATTTCCCCAGTATTTCATCCATGCTGATTTCCTTCTATTGGCCTTCATCCACTTCTTCATACTCAACCTCTCCTTCTACGTTTAAAAGTTCTTCAAAATATTCTGACCACCTTTCAGCAATGTGTTCTGATTCCAGTATGATGTTACCATCCTTATCCTTCACTGCGTATGTTATGTCCTCGTTACCTCTCATATAATTTTTTGCCATGCTATACAACAGTTGATTTTTTTCCTTTATTGTCCTCCACTAAATCTTTTCCGGTGTTAATCCACACATCTTCTTTTGTTTTTCGTCTCGTCCTCTCACAAGCTTTACTTTCTTCCACATACCTATCTCTATCTCCTGGTTGTCTCGTTTTCATCCATTTCCTAAATGCTTTCATTTTCTTGTCCACTGCTTTTTTAACCTGAGGATTCCACCATGCTGTACACTTCTTCTTTGTTACTTTATTTTGATTCCTGGTATTTCTTCTGTGGCTTTAAGGACACTTTCTTTCAGGTATTTCTAGTCCTCATCAACATGTTGTTCATCATCTCCTTCCATTGGTGCCTTCTCTATTATTTCTTTCTTAAATTTTCTACTTTCAACCTTCTCATCTTCTTTTTTGTCCTTCTTTTTTGGTTTTCGTAACTTTATCTTTGCTAAAACCATTCTATGATCAGAATGAAACTGATGGTATTGCCTTCACATCAACAAATAAGTTCTTGTTGTTTGTTACAAACAAATCTATCTTTGACGAATCTGTGTATCGTTGCTCAGTCTCATTCCATCTATACTACGTCCATTTTTAGCTCAACCTGTGCAGATAATACGTATTCATTAATAGTAACACGGAAAGAAAAAAATTGATCAAATAATGAACTTTGATGTCAGGAAATCGCACGGCACGGATGGAATAGCAAACTGGATATTAAAAGAATGAAAAGAAGAGCTAATAGACAAAATATATAACATAATAAGTTGCTCGCTCAAAGGAATAGAAATGCCAGAAGACTGGTTAGATATTGATATTGTACCAGTTTATAAAAGAGGTAATAAAGAAGGCCCAACAAATTACAGGCCGGTTTCCCTTACAAGTACGGTGCCCAGAATTTGTGAAAGTAAAAAAGTTATAAAAAGTAGATGGATAAAACATCTGGGGGACAACAATTTACTAAATCCGAAACAATTCGAACTTGGTCAGGGCAGATCATGTACCACAAATTTGATCTGATTTTACTCAAGACTACTAGATACAAAACAGGAACAGGACGGATGGGCTGATTGTGCTCTACTAGATCTACAAAAATCTTTTGATAAAGTCCCACACAAATATATATATATATTGTAACGTAATATTAGATATTACGTCATATGTGTAATTATGTTATAGAATTGTGTTCCTTTGTATTACATAACTATGTTCATATTTCTTGTCTATGTATGTATTGTAACAATGTTAAGCAGTAACGCCCGTCCACTATATGTAATCTTGCCTACGTGCGGAGAGAGGTGCGCACTCTTGTAGAACAAACAGACAAGCGATATCCTGAATAGTTCGGAGCGCACAGATTTGACAGTTACTAAATAAATAGATTGTTCAAGCGAGTCGAGGGTCCTAAAACTACCCATGTTGACGTGTTAACTTACCCTCCTACTCACTCGCACACTTCACCGGAAGTATCCCGCTTCCGGTCCAATGGTATATAAGCGGTGGTATTCGCTCACTCGTTGTCATTTTTCGCATATCTTATCTCTTGATAAAAACTGGAAGTTTAGACTCATGAGACGATTAGTGTGAAGTGATCACCCTTTTTGCCTACATTACGTGTCTGATATACATTGCATTACTTTACTTATATTTGTACTTATTACTTATTCTGATGCATGTTCCTGATCTCTTTGTACTTAGATAGTACCATATTGTATACTTATCTTGTTTCTTATTTGAACGATAATTTCCATATTCTCATAATCATGTAACGGTCCCATTGACCCTACTGCCCATTCTCTTTTGTGTTGATTGCCTGTAAATATTTTCCATTAATAATTTCGTTTACTAGTTTTATCGCTAGTTTAATATTCCTTTCCTGGAATCTTCTTTGTTACCTTTACTTCTAGTCTTACGAATTATCTAGGCCCTGACCAGATAGTTCAGTCCTACAGTGGCTTCTAGAAGTGAGCTGGTTCTTAAGCACTTAGACGTTATACGTAACGTCTCTTCACATACCAGCCAGCCCATAACAATATATATATATATATATATATATATATATATATATATATATATGTGTGTGTGTGTGTGTGTGTATGTATATATATATGTATATATATGTGTATATATATATGTATATATATATATGTATATGTATGTATATATATATATATATATATATATATATATATATATATATATATATAAACTAGAAACCATAGAAGAGATACAAGGTAAACTACTGAAATTGATGGAGGACTTTTTGCATGGAAGAAAAATGAGGGTAGTGCTCAGAGATACGAGTTCCACTTGGGAAGAGTTGATTATTGGAGATCCTAAAGGATCAGTATTGGGTGTATACGGTTACATGAGCGTCTCTGCAGATGACGCAAAACTGTTAAAGAAAATGAGTACTGAGACGGACTGTGACTCACTGCAGTAAAATCTGAAGAGGGTTTGGGAATGGAGTCAGAAGTTGGAAGTGGACGTCCACATTAGGAAAAGTAGCATAATGGAATTTGGAAAAAGCAAAAAATGGATATCAGGACAATATAAAATTGGTGTAAAAGTAAGCAAAGAAAGTGGAATCTGAAAAAAAAATTAGGAGTAATCATCACAAATGATATGTTCCCTGACAACCAGATAAACAAAATTGTCGGCGAAACTTATAACTCCCTGAGATTAATAAAAGTGGCTTTTACTTAATTGGATGAAGAAATGTTAAAGAAAATACTAGTTATACTGATGAGGCCAAATTTGGAGCACGCAGCGATACTATGGTCTTCCAGTTTTAGTACTGGATGACCATAGAGAAAATACAGAGAGAATACAGAGAGCAACTACGAAGATTGTCCCAACACTATAAAAAAATATCACTTGAAGAGAGATTGTCAAAACTAGATTCACTGACTCTGGAACAAAGAAGAGAAAGGGGTAATTTATTGCCCATCTACAGAATTATGAGAGGTATATATGTCCTTGATAGAGAAGACTTACTAAATTGGGATAAGAGAAACACAAGAGGACATGGAAGGAAACTTAAAAAGGACAGTTATAAAGAGACCTGAAAAGGAACAGCTTTCCTCACAGAGTGGTGGATGTCTGGAACATACTAGACGAAACAAAAGTAATTCACGGTTTTAAGAGCAAAAAGTGGTATGGCAAGGTACAGAGATGGGACACCACGAGCGTAGCTCCCCTTCCTGTAAGATATAACTAGGTAAATATAACTAGGAAAACACACACACACACACACACACACACACACACACACACACACACACACACACACACACACACACACACACACTCACACATATACACACACATACGCATGACTCCATCTCTTCTGCGCGTCAATATCATCAAGGGATAGAAGCTCCGATTATAGGGGAAGAATTCCAATGCATTTCACCTTTAATGCAGGATGAAGTTGCTTACAGCTTGATAGATCAAAGTATAAAGTGAACGAATGTTGATAAATCCTTTCAGATCTTAAGATTAATAAATAATATCACTTCATATTATCTCATTTCAATGAAGTGGAACGAAATGTTTCAAGTATACAATTTTGAAATCTTTTTGGTGTAATTCTTTTTTTTTTCTATATTGAGTGTTATCTTTATATCAATGTTTTTAACACTCCAATGAATTACCAGATACTATTTAAGCTAAAAGGAAAGAAACAAGATGGTCTGAAAAAAATTAAATCAACGTCACGGAAAGACTACGACCCTTGCTATGGAGGACATCGATAAAGCGGATCTCTCTAAAGCTGAGAAAAAATATAGAAAAAGAGAAAACAGAAGAAAAAGAAACGCGCATGAGTCATTCTTTCTTTCTTTCTTTTCTTTCTTTCTTTCTTAATAGGATTATCTTACGCTCATTCCAGGAAACGCACTCGAGTTAAAAAAATAAAATAAAAAACGTGGAGAAAAATAGCAGAGGCATGGGATAATGTTCTCCTTTATTTTTTCTCTCTAGTCTCTCTCTCTCTCTCTCTCTCTCTCTCTCTCTCTATATATATATATATATATATATATATATATATATATATATATATATATATATATATATATATATATATATGCATGTACAAGAAAGGAATAGACCTCTAAAAAATAAACTAAGGTCACAAATGATAGTGGAAGAAGTATTAGTATAAACAGCAATTTTGGTAAAAAGTGAAAACTACAAAAATATATGGATAAAAAAGGAAATGAGCGATAAGGAAAAGGAGAGAGAAAAGCCACTATAAAATAAATCTAATAATAATGAATAAAAAAAAACGAGAGAAGAATGGTGAATGAAAAGAGTACTGGACTTGAGGCTGAGAAAATTATATATCAAAAGAAATGAAACGTAAGGAACAAAAAAAAAAAAAAAAAAAAGGAGGAAAATTCAAAAATTAAAAGTAACGTATACCAACATAGATGGTCTGATTTCAGGATTACATGAATTAAATTATTATCTGGTGGAAGAAAAACCAGATATAATGGGAATTGTGGAGACAAAATTAAAAGGTCCACTAACACCAAATAGTCTTAGATAAGTTTTATATAATCACTGGATAAGAAATAGAGAGGAAGAGCAGGGAAAAGGAGTCATGTATTTTAATAAGAAGGGCTTAAATGTGATGAAGATTACTGAAAGAAATAATAATGTGGAATTGATTATGAAAAAAGTTGAAAACAGTGACATGAAAAGTAGAAAATTTGTTGCGATCTATGTGCCCTCGAAAACACGTTCTTGGAAAAAGAGTTACGATTTCAAAATGTAGGAAGGCACAAGGCATATATTAAATGAAATGCTGAAAGAAAGAGGAAATTTAGTAATTATGGGCGACTTTAATTCTAAAGAAATATATTGGGAGAAAATGAGTGTAGGCTGGAGAGGACCTTGGGGAAATTTTACTTCTGAATATGACCATTGAATACACAATGGCTCAATGGGTAAAAGAGAATACCAGATATAGGAATAACAAAAAACCGCCGAGATTAGATTTAACATTTACACCAGAGCCTGAAGTTGTGGATATTGTGAAATTGTTAAGTTGCAAGACACCAATTAGGAAGAGTGACCACATACTACTTGAGCTCGAACTAAAAAAGGAAATAAGAGTATAATTGGGGAGAAATGAGAAGCACAGAAAAGGAAGACTGATGTATAACAAAACGGATTTTGGGAAACTCAGAATTTTTTTCAGAGAGCGAGTTGTGAAAACTTCTTTAATGAAAATACGCAATTGGAAGAGTAATGGACAATACTAAAATAAATCTATAAAGAGGGAATGGGTAAATACATACCAAAAGAAAAACAGGAAAAGGTGTACATTAAGTGCTGGTATAGATTTTTTTAGTGAGGCCCCAATACTTTAAAAATTGACATACGAGCAAAGACTGCCTAAATTAGAAACACCAACCATAAAAAAAAGATGAGAAAAAGGTGACCATTTACAGAATCATGAAAGGCAAGGAAGTCCTTGACAGAAAAGACTTCCTAAAGTATGATAGAACAAATACATGGGGGCATAAAAAGACACTCAAAAAAGATAGTTATAGAAAAGATCTGAAAAAAAAATCCACACAGAGTGTTAGATATCGGAAAATAATAATAATAATAATAAATTGGATGAAACAGTGGTGTGTGCAAACGCCAAAAAAGAATTTAAGAACAAAATAGTTGTTGTGAGATACAAAGACGGGTCACGAGCATAGCTCCCCTTCCCGTATAATACAACTTATCAGGTAAACACACACACACACACGCGCACACACACACACGCGCACACACACACGCGCACACACACGCACGCACACACACACACACACACACACACACACACACACACACACACACACACACACACACACACACACAAGCACATACACACACACACACACACACACACACACACACACACACACACACACACACACACACACACACACACACACACACACACACACACACACACACACACACACACACACACACACACACACACACACACACACACACACACACACAGCCTCAAAGGCGAAACCGGTCAGGAATAAAGTCTCTTGTTCTCAATCGTGTCTTTCCATTCTTACCATTCATACATACATACATTCTTACCATTCATACATACATGATGTCACAATATATATATATTGTATATATGCATATATATATATATATATATATGTATATATATATATATTTTATATATATACATATATATATATATATATATATATATATATATATATATGTATGTGTGTGTGTGTGTGTGTGTGTGTGTGTGTGTGTGTGTGTGTGTGTGTGTGTGTGTGTGTGAGTGTGTGTGTGTGTGTGTGTGTGTGTGTGTGTGTGTGTGTGTGTGTGTGTGTGTGTGTGTGTGTGTGTGTGTGTGTGTGTGTGTGTGTGTGTGTGTGTGTGTGTGTGTGTGTGTGTGTGTGTGTGTGTGTGTGTGTGTGTGTGTGTGTGTGTGTGTTGGACAAAATAATGGAAACACCTAACATTTTGGCATCATAACCTTTGAACATGTTTTAAAAAATCAAAACTTGACATATTTTAATGTTTTTTTTGTATATTATTGTTGCTATTTGAAATGTTTATCTAAAATAAATGTTTTTTCTTCAGATATTAAAAGAAATTGGTCCGACCCCATAAAAATGGCAGACCTCTCGGACTTTAAAAGAGGCCAAATTGTTGGCGTTCGTATGGCAGGCGCTAGTACAACGAAAACTGCTGAATTGCTTGGTGTTTCAAGAGGTACTGTCTCAAAAGTAATGACTGCCTTTGAAAGAGAAGGAAAAACGTCCTCATCAAAGCACAGGTTTGGTCGAAAGTTGAAGTTATCTGAGAGAGACCGTCGGACTCTAAATCGAATTGTTAGAAAGGATCGTAAGACCACAACATCTAAAATCACTGCAGAGCTCAATGAACACCTACAGAACCCAGTTTCACAAAAAAATGTTCGTCGGGAGCTGCACAAATTTGGATTCCACGGAAGAGCTGCAATTAGAAAACCTCTGCTCTCAAAGGCAAATGATTCAAAGCGTTTAGAATGGTGTAGAAACCACCACAACTGGTCTCTCGAGCAGTGGAAAAATGTGATTTTCTCTGACGAATCATCGTTTTCCTTATTTCCGACCTCCGGCCAAGTGTACGTTTGGAGACAGCCGAAAGAAGCGTTTCATCCAGACTGCCTTCTCCCAACCCTAAACAATGGCGGGGGTTCTGTGATGACCTGGGGTGCTATTTCTTGGAAATCCGCCGGGCCAATGATTTCCCTTCATGGAAGAATTAACAGCCGAGAGTATTTAGGAATTTTGGGCGGCCAAGTTCATCCTATGGTTCAAGAACTGTTTCCGGAGGGGAACGCCATCTTTCAAGATGATAGTGCCCCAATCCATACAGCTAGAACTGCTAAAGAATTGCATGAGGAACATTCTAATGAAGTTGAGTATCTCATCTGGCCACCACAATCCCCAGACCTCAACATTGTTGAGTCTTTATGGTCGATTTTGGAGAATCAAGTAAGAAGTCGATT
>NC_134810.1:1210305-1222805 GCF_046742065.1 Oratosquilla oratoria | reverse complement strand
ATACGAGTACTTTGCCTTCCCTTCTCCCAACTTCCCATCTGGTCAACCCACCTCCACACCACACCCCCAACCACCACCTAACCTTGCCCCAAACTCATCACAACATCCTAACCCACAACTTCAACCTACAATAATTAATAACTACCAAACCATTACCCTTCTAACCGAAATTCCAACCTTCTCTCAAGCTAGCGGACTCTCCATCACAGACTTCCTGACAGCATGTGATCTTTTCTTTAAAAAACAAAAACACAAACTACTCTGACTTAGATAAGATAAATCTATGCCGCCAGAAAATAGAAGCATCGGACGAACATAGGTCCACGGCTCGGATGCTAGATAGTGTGATAGCCACAGGGATCACATATAGCAATTATAAGCAACATCTGTTAAATGTCTTTCAAAGCAAACAAACAAATAACATTAGTTTTATCCTCACATTTCTAAATAATACTAGAGTTCAAAAACAAAGCAACGTTAAAGATAATATTGCAAACACAATTAAAGAAATTAGGGAAAATCTGTACAACAATAGCCCATGGACTTACACAGACACCATCACAGGAAAAAAGGTGACCTTGGAAAACCTATGCTCATTACTAGAGATAGGTCTCTATCTTTCCCAACTCCCTCCAAAGTGCCAAAGAGAAGCCGCAAAAAGGGATTTAAACACTAGTAACCCATTAGCTTATACTTACATCTTAGACATCACCAACGCTTACAACATCTCCCTCTCTGACCAACACCATTTTGCTAGACTAAATAGCCTTCACTCACAACAGCCCCCTAGCACCAATCTAGCGCAACCATCTAACTGGTGTTCCTACCATCTTTCAACAAGTCACAACACCAGAGACTGCATACAGAAACAACAAATGCAAGAACAACACCGCGCCACCCCTTGCTCAGTTCATGGAACTACTTCCCACACTGATTCTCAGTGTAGAGCGCAGCAATACCAACAACCACAGGTACAACACCGCGCCACCCCTTGCTCAATTCATGGAACTACCTCCCACACTGATTCTCAGTGTAGAGCGCAACAATACCAACACCCACACGTACAACACCGCGCTACCCCTTGCTCAATTCATGGTACCTCCCACACTGATTCCCAATGTAGAGCTCAACAGCAAACCAAACAATTCCCACCCACCCCTAGACCACCCACCATGTCAAAACCAACACAACCAGGCAAATACTGCAACCTACACAAAACCACAACTCACTCCAACGAAGAGTGTTCTCAACAAAAATCACAACCACAACCACATCAGAGAACAAACAAACAAGTCACCACACCTCGACAAACACCTTCCTCCCACACAACACATACAACTCAACACCGATTGGGGGAACGTGCACCAGCCTCACGCACCAGACCACCATAGGAACATCCGACACACCACACAACTATATCACCCTAAAGGTGAAATTAGATCAAATTACTGTTGACATGATGGTTGACACAGGAACAAACCTAAACCTCATCCCCAGAGCTCTCTACGAAGCACTAAATGACCCACCCCAAATCCAGTATTCAAATACGGAAGGTCTATTGATAGAAGGATCTACCATATCACTTCACGATATGATTGATTTAAACATAGAGGTAAACAATTCCCAAGTAGGTTTCACATCCTTCCACTTAGCTGATGAATGGAGTCTCGACCAACAAGGTATAATAGGTTTAAAGTCCCTACGAGACTGGAAGTCCATCATCAACTTAGATACCAACAAAATCTCCTTCCGAGATGAAAGTAATGAGTCAACCCTTCCTGAAACACCCGACCCAGACACACAACCTCTTTCATATCTATCTAGCTTAAATAAACCCTCTCCAACTAAGAGCTACTCATTCCGTCCACCACCTTATGTCACCTCAAAAGCACTGATGTCTAACACAGTCATCATATCCCCTAGACATTCAATAACAGTTCCATTATACATACCCAGAGCAATAGAACACCAGGATGTCATAATTGACCCGGATACGTCAAGAATAAATAACATAACCTTGGAGTCCTCCTGGGATATAATATCAGAAAATAAACACACTCTAGCTATGTTAACAAATCTCTCCGATCAACACCGCAAAATCAGGAAGAACACAAACATTTGTTCAGTCCATCTCCATAATTCCCCAATCCAGGAACCACTCCCACAACACATCAACACTGTAAGACCACCACAAACTCTCACCCCTATCCACCCCAACCAAATCACAACATCAGCAAACGGAGAGATGAATGACAAGCTACTGACCCTCCTACAAAGGAATAGATCGGCTATCGCCTTAGAAGGCGAACCCTTAGGCAAATGTGATATAATCAAACATCACATCCAAATTCCCCCCAACACCCCCGCTTACCGCATACCCCACAGTAGGAAAACACAAGTCAACAACAGTGTACACGAGATACTACACCAAAGCGTAATTTCTCACTCCCAAAGTCCGTGGAACAGTCCCCTCTTCCTAGTCCCAAAGAAAGACGGAACTTTACGCCCTGTTGTTGACTTTAGGAAAGTCAACAACCTAACTCAATCTGACCCACACACCCTCCCCGCCATGCAAGATGTCTTACAAACCATCGGTATTGGAAATTCAGTTTTTTCCACAATTGACCTTAAGTCAGCCTTCTGGCAGGTCGAGCTCACCGATGAATCTAAACCCGTAACTGCATTCTCCACTGACAAGGGACATTTCAATTTCGAGCGTATGCCCTTTGGCCTTAAGAATGCCCCCTCAACCCAGCGACATGATAGGAATCTCATTATTCGTCTACTTAGACGACCTCATCATCTATAGTCCCACACAAACTGACCACCTTCACACACTAGAGATTGTCCTAAAAAGACTCAAAAACACAGGATTGAAAATCCAACTAGGAAAGTGTAAATTCCTACAGACGGAACTCACCTTCCTAGGCCATAAGGTAGATAGCCAAGGCATCCATACCACCACAGATAAGATAGATACCATAAACAATTTCTCAACCCCCAGAAACGCAGATGAAACTAGAAGTTTCGTAGGACTAGCATCTTACTACAGACATTTCATACACAAATTTGCAGAAATTGCATCCCCTCTCACCAAATTCACAAGAAAAGGCGAGCCTTTCAAATGGTCTGAAGAGGAACAGACAAGTTTCAACACCCTTAAACATGCTCTTACCACAGCCCCTGTCCTTACCTTTCCTGACATGAAGAAAGAATTCCTTCTTTACACCGACACCTCCTCTAAAGGAATAGGCGCAGTCTTACAACAGAAAGATGAAAACGGGAAAGAGCACCCCATAGCCTACGCAAGAAGAGTACTGAATAAGCCTGAAAGTAACTATTCAACTACCCACAAAGAAGGACTTGCATTGATATGGGGCTTGAAACATTTTAGATACCTTATACTAGGGTATAAGATCACAATCTTTACAGACCATCAACCCCTAGTCTACCTCTTTAACACTAAAGACTTACATGGCAGAATTGCCAGGTGGAAAACCACCCTATTGGACTTCGATCCAATAATAACATATCTAGCGGGAAAAGCTAACATAGTAGCTGACTCTTTAAGCAGACAAACTCACGTCTCATCACTAACACAAACAACATGCATTCCGATGCAAGAACTTAGAAATGAAACAGACAATGACCCGACATGGTCTCAAATAAAACAGCATCTCCTTTCAAGAACTCCCTTACACTCCTGACCACCTGTCCCTATAGACGAACTCAAACTGGTCGACGGAATCATAAGGAGAACCACTAATGACAGGGAAGTAACTGTCATTCCCAGAGTCAGAGTTCCCAAGGTCCTACACATATTGCACGACAGTGCAATGGGAGGCCACTCAGGCAGAGATAAGACACTGAACACTGCTAGGCACTCCTTCTACTGGGTCAACATGAAAAAAGATATAACCACACACATAGACTCATGTGTAACTTGCAACCAATTCAGAGGACCTGACCCCAAAATACTCAATATCAAAGACATCCCGCTCCCTGCTGAGCCATGGGAAACACTTGGCATTGACTTACTGAAAATGCCAACGAGCCATCAAGGTTCCAATTACGTACTCACGGCAGTCGATTATCTGTCCAAATACACCATCCTAGTCCCATTACAAGACAAAACAGCAGAGACTGTAGCCAAAGCCTTAGTTAACAATATATTCTGCAGATACAACATTCCCACACGAATGTTATCTGACAACGGGTCAGAATTCAAAAACGAGGTAATGCGCGAAATAGCACATCTTTACAATGTAGATCAAACTTTCGCCACTGCCTACCACCCACAAGGGAATGGACTTACAGAGCGCACCAATCGCAAAGTGCTTGAAGTCCTCAGACCTTTGGTCAACGATCTCATGGACAGTTGGGAAGATTGGCTACCACAGGTACAAGCCAGTATCAACAGCACAGTCAACTCCGCAACAAAGATGTCTCCCCATGAGATCATTTTTGGCCAAAGAATGCGCCTTCCCTACCAAATCTTCAACCCCCTCCCCTTATACAATCTAGATAATCTCACCCAATGCCTAAAAAGAGGAATGCAAACCATTTATAAGCAAGTCAGAGAAAACCTCAAGGTAGCCCAAGAAAGAACAAAAACAAAACAACACAGACGTTCATCTCCACTTGACATAACACTTGGAGACACAGTCATGGTCAAAGACTCAAGCAGGACTAACAAACTCAAACCCAAGTTCCTAGGCCCCTTCACAGTCACAAGCTCACTCCCTAACAATGTTTTCCTACTAACAGATCCTTCTGATCACACAACCGTAACCATACATGGAGAGAAATTGAGAAAAGTTAAACTCAACCTAGACCCAACTCCACCCCCCACCTACAACCCACCTACCGCACTCACACATAACTCACCCAAGCGCAAGTCCCATCCCATGACTCTGCGTCGACGCAACTAAACATGCACTCTAGCTCTCGCCCCTGAAGATGCAGGACGTCATGTATCTCTCAGTGGAGGTTAAAATGGCCCATTTCCAATAAGAACTCCCTTCCGCATATCTAGTGAAACTTCTCCACTTCCTTCCGACCAATATAATCTTAGCAAGAGTCAGATAGACATATCCTCATTCACTGAGACATAACCTTCATCCACAGGATGACTACAATACTACTACTACTTCACCTCGTCCACCTCTCCCTCTCCACCCCCGTTTTGATCCCAGGAGCAGTCATCAACAATCATGGAACCGCCGCATGCGTAGAAGATTCCATAATGGTAAAACTGAGAATTTCCCCAGATACTCTGCTAAAACCCCTCACAAAATTACATAAAGACCTCATAGACATAGAAAAATTAATCTCCACCCAAATACCCAACACCACTCATCAAAACCATGAAATCTCCATGACACTATACCACAACGTCAACGTCTTACATAACAAGATCAATACGATTAAATACACAATATACCAACTCCCCAACCCAGACAATGAGAACCCAAAGACCAGTAGAACCAAACGCGGATTGTTCGATTTTATCGGAATAATCTCTAAATCGCTATTCGGGACTGCAACTGAACAAGACTTACAAACAATCCAAACACACATAAGAAATATAACAAAAGTACTACACCAACAAGGTAAACTCATAAATCTAAACTCTAAGAACATCGACCTCCTCGCTGACTCAATCAATTCGGTAATTGATAAGTTCAACAACCTCGCAACATTCACAAATTCCCAGTTATCTAAGATTACCAATTCCCAAACAGCCCTCTTCTTCCTTCACCACCTAAATGAACTAGACAAACAATTAGACAAGCTATTGGACCATAGTAATCTTATCCAAAGAGATATTTGGAACGCTCACGCAGGTATAGTCAACTTTTAAATGATCACTCCAACCCAACTTGATCAAACACTACGACAAGCCCACAATACATTGAAACTTACCCCCTTCTTCTCCCGAAATGAAATACATCATTATTACCCCATCTTAAAATCAACTATCTTTCAAGAATTTATTCTTATCAACATACCTATGGACCCGATTAAGAGATTCTCCCTTTGGGAAATTTATCCCTTCCCCTACCCCTACCAAAACCGCACAATGACCCTCAACCTACCAACCTCCACCATCCTAAAATCGACAGACGGCCAATGGATCACACTAACCTCACCAGAAATCACGGCAATTTGCAAGATAGCACGACCCAACTTCCATATCTGTCCAGCTTACCCCTTCTATTTCCAATTAACCAAATCCCAACCTTGCCTCTCAGAACTCACAACACCTAAAGTCAATTTTTCCGAGACGTGTGACTTTCGCTTCTCAGACAACACTCAAATACACCACACCCACGTAGGACATAAACACTTCATATTTCTTCCCCACCCCACATTAGTGTCAGTGATATGCCTACACAAACCACCCTCCCATCATAGGATCAACGGCTCTTTCAGTCTACCAGACACCTGCCACATCTACATGATGGACTCAATGCTCCTCCCAAACAAACTCCACCAACAAGGCACTCTCAACATGACCCACGATCTAGGTCCCATAACCCAACTAACACTCCCACCCCTCCCTAAGATCCCCGATACCATCCTCCCAAGTAAGATAGACATGGGACACCTCCTAAATAAATCAACTACCCTTGATATGGACTCCTTAGACCTTTATTACAAAATATTACCGTATGCATCCACTGCCCTCTCAATCTTAATCATCCTTTTTATATTAGTGGTACTAACCAAATTCCTTTGCACGAAATAAGACCATCAAACAGTCTCAACCCCCCTTTCCTAAATTATTGTAAACCTAGATTAAGTTGAATCTTGTATCTCACCAATATCTTATCTTACTATAATGACATACATACTCATAGATAAGAGTTCCTCAGAAAATACAGATTGTGCCAAACAAACTCATAGATAAGAGTTTCAGAAAAGACAGATACTGACATACAAACTCAAAGATAAGAGTTTGTCAGAAATAATAAGAAAGTGTCACAAAAACTCTTAGATAAAAGTTGAATATATGTAATGTTGGTGAGACACAACCATATTCTTTTTTCAGAGACACAACATCGCATACCCATCCTTCTAGCTCAAAATGCCCTCTTGGGACCCCACAATCACTTCAACATCACACCCCCCATCTCCACATATATCCACCCAAGATTTTGTGTCTCTGACTTTATAACTATATAACCATATATATGTATAGATATTTTCTTAACCATGTAACATTAGGTGCCGGGAGCCACCTAACCCCAGGGGGAGGGCGATATGTATACGCCACCATATACATGATGAGTAATATCACTCACACACTCACTCACCCCACTCACTCCCTCACTCACTCACTGGTCCACCACCAAGCACATCCTCCCAATCTTGCTGACTGAGCGGTTGCCGACACAGCACTTCCTGCCCGTGTCACCAGCACCACCACAAGCAACCGATACACACACACACACGAACATACTCATAAGTGCAGTCAACCTCTAACTCACAAAACACACGACAACCAAATAATAATGAACCCTTCCCCCCTGGAAATATTATATACTGTAAATAACATATAGCTAGTAATTAAGAACATGATAGTTTATTTGCGGGAAACCAAACATTCCCATTAAAAACCCATATTAATACATTTACCAGCACCTCCTATTTTTACTGTGTCAGCACTTCCGATGAACAAAAAGTAGATGCTCCAGAGCAGGACCAGTCGGTCCGATGATACGTACAGAGACATTAAATAGTGCATTGTGGTATAGAACCAAGAAGTGATTGACATTGTGTAAAACCATAGAAGAAATTGTGAACCAGTAAACTTATTTAATAAAAGAAAAGATGTTACATTGAGTTTGGTGTCGCCGTCTTAAGTTCTGTGTTATGTATTTACTCAACACCAGTTGAGGATACAGTGTGTGTGTGTGTTTGTGTGTGTGTGTGTGTGTGTGTGTGTGTGTGTGTGTGTGTGTGTGTGTGTGTGTGTGTGTGTGTGTGTGTGTGTGTGTGTGTGTGTTTGTGTGGGTGGGTGTAATATATATATATATATATATATATATATATACATATATATGTATGTATATATATGTATATATGCGCATATATATATATGTATATAAATATATATATATATATATATATATATGTGTGTGTGTATATATATATATATATGCATACACACATACACACACACATGTATATATATATACATATATATATATATATATATATATATATATATACAGTATATATATATTGTGATGGCTCACCATCCTCCATGTATATAAAATGTCTGTATCTGTATGTCAATCTTTAATTGTAAGATAATTATGTATGTACTGTAAATTGCTTGTATACGTTGTGATGGCCCACCATCCTCCATGTATCTAAAAATATCTGTATCTGTGTTATCCTGTACTTGTTAGGTAATTACGTATGTACGGTAAAAACTGCTTGTATACTTTATGGGATCTACTCTCTCTAGGCCGACGGACGTGAACTTGTTCTGTCCGGCTCACCCTTCGCCTTCCTCCCGTCCTCACCAACTGTATATATAATGCATCTGCCAGCTCCTAGGGCGCACTTTTCGTTGGCTGAGCGACGCGTAACTTTATCTCTCCCATATTGCTTTTGCTCTAGTACCGTGGCGTCACCACGTACTCTATATTCTCATGACTTGGTTTTCGGTGGAGGAATTAATTGTCAATTGATTAATTTTGTTGTTGTAAAGTTCTTATATTTGTTTTGTTGGCTTTTTGTTATAAATGAAATTAGTTATCTTTGTTAACTTCCGTTTGGATTTGCCTTACCCACATCAAGGCCACTAAGTACGAACCCCTCCTAGACATATTTCCTTATATCCTTGCGGAAGGCATAACATATAATGGGGGCCCGTCCGGGATCCTCTTACCCGAACAAAAACTAAGAAGGTGTGAGATATACGAGCGAACGTACATAAGTTACACTTACATTCCCACAACCATCGAAATTGTCCATCTGTCCGGTAAACTTGCAACTCAGTACCCCAGTACAGTAATTCAGTTAATCGTAAATACGCCATTGCACATGACCACGTTAAACTCTTGCAGCTGTAAATTTCGTAAGAGTACTGAAGTAGGATCCGTTTAGGATACGTGTGGGAACGTTAATTCTATCCTGCTTACGGCATGTAGTTTTGGTTAATGTATTCTGTCCCAAAGATTTATAATATTCGCGGGAGTCGAGTATTATAATTCTACTTGTATCTCTTGTCCGGTATACCACGTAAGCGAACCAAGCGTTCTACCTTGCTGAGTAGCAACTGTTAGCGAGTAAAAATTTCGCGATGTCAGAACTGAATATCGAAAACTTTGTTGAGAACCCCTCGGTGGAAGAACTGATAATTCAGAACCCAAATAAAGAATGTCTGAAAGAAATAGCAACAAGATGGGAATTAACTTATCCAGCGAACATTAGTAGAACTGAATTAGTTCAACTAATATTGAGTCACATAGATCAGTTAAAGAAAACGGAAGACGAAGACGGAGAATTTGAGCGCTTAGAACAAATAGTTGCAGCCAAATTAGACATTAGCCCTACGAAAGAGACTCAATTAGACCATCTAGAATATCAGATACTTGAAAGGAAGATGAAGCATGAACTGCAAATAAAGGAACTCGAAGTGCAGCGTGAAAGAGAGCAAAGACAGCACGAACTCGCAATAAAACGACTCGAACTATCGACCCCAAGTCAACAAGTAGTTTCAAATTCAAGTAAGTTAGATCTTTTGCAGTACACCAAACTTATTCCCTCTTTCTCAGACGAGAATCCAACCTTATTTTTTCGAGAATTTGAAGAAGTAAGTAAACATTTTGCAATTCCCCAAGCAGATTGGATATAGTTAGTTAAACCAAAGTTGTCCACAAAAGCGTTACAAGTATGTAACAATCTGGAACATAACACTGATTACGAAACGGTCAAACAGACAATTCTTTCCACTTATGAAATTTCCACCGAAGGTTATCGACAAGCATTTCGAAATTCAAACAAACTTAGCCATCAGACATATATGGAATTCGCGTCAGACAAACTACGAGCGTTAAGAAAGTGGATTAAATCGGCATCAGCCGATAATCTTGAGAAAGTAGTGAACTTGATCGCGTTAGATGAATTCGTGCGTAAAATTCCTCACTACTTGAAAATTCACATTGTTGACAAGGAGGAATTTGACCTTATGAAAGCAACCAAATTGACTGATACCCTCTCATTGATTCACAAAAATGCTGGAAAGGACAGTAACCGCCAACAACCTCATGTAAAACCAACTAGTGGTAGTAAAGATGGGAAAATTGATAGCCCTAGTTTCCCTGTTTGTTTCTTCTGTAAGAAACCAGGACATGTAATTGCAAATTGCCCAGACCCAAAATGTAAAGTAGCTCAAAAGAATATAAAATCTGTAGCTTCCTTTAACCATTCTACTGCCAATTCTGTAGATCCTTTTCAGTCCTTCCGTTCAACGGGAACAGTATCACTTGGTTCAGACCACGTAGAACACAACCTCCGAATAGTACGGGGCACAGGAGCAGCACAGTCCCTGCTACTTCAGTCAGCACTGCCCGGAGTCCAACGTAATTATACAGGAGAACGTGTATACTTGTAGGACTTCCACAATCCCTTCTCAGTACCTCTGGCAAAGGTGCACCTGAACTGTGGACTCATCAAGGATACTGTCTCCGTAGGAGTAAGTGAAACGGCAACCCTACCTGTTCCTGAAGCAGATTTTATACTAGGTAACGATCTAGCAGGAGAATTAGTCCATCCTCCTTTAATTGTTTCTACTTCTCCCCTACCATATAACCCAACTTCTACCATAGAGCAAACCCAACCCAGCCTATTTCCAACCTGTGCTATCACACGATCCCAAGCGCCAGCTAACCAACCAACTCTTACCTCTCCAACCACCCCAACCACCCCGCTTACTCTACCCTCCGAGCTGAGCATCAAAGAGGCTCAACAGAACGACCCTTCATTAGCTCCCTTTTTTAATAGAGCTATTCCCAAGGAGGATATCCTACATACTCCTTCCTTTTATTTGCACGAAGGAATACTTATGAGATTGTATAAACCTCGTTACCTTTCTGATGATGATACCTGGGCAGAATATCACCAAATTGTTCTACCTGTTAACTTGAGGACTCAGGTAATAGAGATTGCTCATGCTGGACACTCAGGACACTTAGGTATTAAGAAAACTTATTTACGACTCTTGTCAGAATTCTTTTGGCCTGGCATGAAAGCAGAGGTAAGTAGATTCGTTAAAGTTGCCACACTTGCCAAATAGTAGGCAAGTCAAACGAGTCTATTCCTCCGTATCCCCTTCAACCCATTAAAGTACCTAGTGAACCCTTTCAGAAACTAGTGATTGACATAGTAGGCCAGTTGCCTAAAACCAAGAAGGGTAACCAGTACATTTTAACAGTTCTTTGTCCCACTACCAGGTACCCTGAAGCTTTTCCTTTAAAGAATATTTCTGCTAAGAGTGTAATTAAGTGTTTAACTCACATGTTTACTTCCTTTGGTATTCCTCAGGAAATACAGTCATATAGAGGTTCTAATTTCACTAGCAAACTCTTTACCCAAGTCCTCAAGGAATTAAATGTTAAACAGTCTCTGTCTACAGCGTACCACCCCGCCAGTCAGGGAGTTCTAGAACGATGTCATCAAACGTTAAAGAATATGCTACGTAAATTCTGTTACGAGGAAGACCGTGACTGGGATGAGGGATTGCCTTTCCTCCTCTTTACGCTCCGTGAAACACCATCCGAAGCTCTGGGTGTTTCTCCCTTTGAATTATTATATGGAAGGAAGGTAAGGGGACCCCTCAAGGTAATCAAGGACCATATCATATCTTCTTCTACCTCACCTTTACAGTCTGTTAACCAGTATATTGTTTCCCTTAAGGATAACCTAGCCAGAATTCATTCCTTTGCCTTGAAGAACCTTGAACATGCACAAAGTAAAATGAAGGTTAATTTTGATCAGAAATCTCGTAAGAGAGAATTCAAGGAGGGAGATATGGTTCTTGCATACATTCCTATCTCTGGACAGCCTCTTCAAGCTAAATACCATGGTCCTTATAAAATTCAGAAAAAGATGTCAGAATATAATTACGTACTAGAAACTCCTGACAGACGTAAAACTACTCAACTTGTTCATGTTAACTTGCTTAAGCCCATACCTTGCCAAAATACCACTAGACAGTTCAGTCAAACCATTGCTTTCACTAAATAATGGTCCCAGTAAAATACCTATGTCAACCGACCGTCCATGAGTCCACGAACCGACGTTGCCACATTTCGATCCTCCCACAGTCGGCAACAACAGCGACATCTTGAACAACCTACTTTCGTACCTTAACCACTTGAATCCTGATCAAGCTAAGGAGATTTCTGAAATTATTTCTAGTCACAGATCCTTGTTCCGAGATAATCCTGGCCGTTGTAACCTGACGTCCCATGAGATTCAAC
>NC_134810.1:1190305-1205305 GCF_046742065.1 Oratosquilla oratoria | reverse complement strand
CGATGGCGTCGCTGTTTGTTTTACTCTGCGTTTATTCAGGTGTTTGATCAGATGTTTTGGTTTTGAGAAAGTGAAGTCAGCAAGATTACAGATCTTTCTCAAGGTGAGTACCATGTTGCATGTCTGTGAATCACGTGCGTGGTTGGTGATGGTTACTAATGGTTACACTTCTCCCTTTCCCACCACATTCGAACCCAAGTATCTAAAACTATCCACTTCCTCCAGTCTCTTTTAATACTCACTTCCAATTTACTGCCACAGTATCTTTTTGTACATATCATAGCCTTACTTTTACGCACATTTTCTTCAACTTTCTTCTGTCACACAACTTCACAAACTCCGTCACTAACTTCCTTGATCTTTCATATGAACCTGCTACAAACGCAGTGTCGTCAGCAAACAACAGCTGCCTTATCTCCCACTTTTCTTCATTTTCTTTAACTATCTCCATTCCCCGGCCCATTACCTTTGCGTTTATATCTCACACCACCCCATCCATGTATAATTTGAACAGCCAAGGTAACATAACACATCCCTGACGAAGTCCCACCTTTACCTCAAACCATTCACTTTCTCCATTTCTAATTCTAACACAAGCTCTACTACTCTCGTAAAAACTCTTGACTTCTCTTAACAGCTTTCCTCCTATCCTATATATCTGCAATTCCTCCCACAGTGCCTTCCTATCTACACTGTCATAAAACTTTTCCAAATCCATAAAGAGCCCCCCTAAAAAAAAAAAAAAAAACATCCTTACTTTTTCGTAAAACTTTCTCACATATTTGCCTTATCACATAGATTTGGTTCAAGCAACCCTTCCCTTTCCTAAACACACACTCTTCCTCACCCTTTGTTCTTCTCCTAATCCTCTCAATCAAAACCCTCCCATAAGCATTCCCAACTTTACTCAACAAACATTAAACAGCCTCACCAGAGAGTCCACAATCACTGTACCTCTCTTTTCTAGACACTTTGCATAGCACACAATCAACACAGGTGCCTTACCTGCTCTCAAACGATTACAAATGATTACAAAGGCGGAGCATGCCAACAATAGTCCTTTTGGACCATATCTATGTCGGAAGTGAAAAAAAAACATAACAATGATAAAGAAATAAATGAATAAATAAAAACTATAATAGTGTAAACAATCAATAAATTACATAAACAAATGCATAGGTATAGTTAGATAATAAATAAACAGGTAAATGTTAAACAATAATAAATTGACAAATAACTAATAATAAATGAGATTCAAGAAAATAATTATAAACAAAGAGACAATTGATAACAAATAACATAAAATAAATGATAATCATTACAGCATCTTTCTTAGGTATTTATCTAAATGACTCTAAAAGCTTCGAACTGAACTAAATTGCACTGCCTCTGCAGGGAGTTTATGCCATTCATTAACTACACGGTTGGCGAAGTTGTTTCTATACATTTCCAAATTAAATCTATTGCCGGACAGTTTGAGACCCTTGTTTCTTGTCTGATTCTCAGTCAGTGTGAAAATTTGGTCAGTTTTGATGTTGTCAATTCCATTTAGAATCTTAAAGACCAGTATCAAGTCACCTCTGAGTCTACGCGTTTTTAGGGAAACAGATTCATATGTTTTAGCCGATTTTCTTATGATTTATTTTTGATATTTGGAATCAGTTGTGTGATTCGCCGTTGTACTTTTTCCAATCTGTCAATGTCTTTAGTGATAATCGGTGAGGATACGAAAATAGCATATTCCAAATGCGGAGGAACTAACGATTTATATAGCATATTAATGAGTGATGGACTTTTGAAATCAAAAGATCGCGCAATCAGTCCTAGAATCTTATTTGCTTTCTCAGAGGCTGAAATACACTGCTTGGATGATTTGAGATCGTTACTGATAATTACGCCGAGATCTTTTTCATCCACTTTTGTTAACGAATTTCCAAATAACTTGTAATCGTATTTACTGTTATTTTTACCTATGTCCATCATCTTGCATTTACTTATATTAAATTTCATTAGCCACTTTTCAGACCATTGCTGTCAATTGTCTAAATCTTCTTAGATATCTAATTGGTTTAAGTGATCATTTGCCATTCCGCACAGTTTTGTATCATCAGCAAATATGAAAAAAGTATATTTTAGTTCGTGGTCTATATCATTAATATATACTATGAATAGAAGTGGCCCAAGAACAGAACCCTGAGGAGCTCCACTCGTAATATTTTCCCATCTAGAAGTTTTGCCATTTAGGACAACTCTATTTACAATCATTCAACCAATTTCTAGTCCAACTTAATAGGCTGCCATTTACTCCGTGTGAAGCTAATTCAGAAAGTAGTCTTTCGTGGGGGACGGTATCAAAAGCTTTTGCAAAGTCTAAATATATCAAATCTATATTGTTTCTTTTGTCATAACTCGAGATGACTGTGTTGTAGAATTCGAGTAAATTAGTCACGCAAGAACGTTTCCGTCTGAAACCATGCTGGATATCATTTACCAAACTTTCCAAATGATATTCGATAGCATCTCTGATGATAGTTTCCATAATTTTTCCTACGATTGAAGTCAAACTTATAGGCCTGTAGTTATTTGGTTTCTTTTTGTCACCTTTTTTGAATATGGGAGTAACGTTAGCTAGCTTCCATCCTCTTTGGACATCTCCGGATATGATGGATTTCTTGAAAATAATTCCTAATGGAACAACAATCTCATTTTTCATTTCATTTCAGATTCTTGGATGCCAACCGTAAGGCCCTAGTGTTTTATTAGCTTTGAGTTTTTCTATACACCTTTTATTTTTTTTTTCTTATTTTACATTTACCGTAGTAAGTTTACCCTATACTTTTCACAGGTTTCAGTTTGGAGTTCACTTTAAGGTGTTTTGTTTACGAAAACTGAGCTAAAATAATTGTTTAAGATATCACATATTCCTTCATTTGAATATTCAAGTTGACCGTCAGCAGATAATAGTGGGCCAATGTGATTCCTAATAACCTTTTTATCCCTAATGTAACTATGAAATTCTTTGGGATTCTCTTTGGATTTATCAGCGATATTCATTTCGTATTATCGTTTTCGTTTTTTTACTCTTTTTTAAATCTCTCTGTATTAATACATAACTTTGATAGTCATTAGATGCTCCCGAGCACTTATATTTCTTATAAGCATGTCTCTTTTTAGCAATACTTTTTTCAGTTTCTTTGTCAAGCCATTTTGGGCAAACCTGATTTGGGAGACGTCTGTCCTTAAAAGCAATGGAAGTATGAATCATCTTAGTGAGCGTATTTTGAAATATTTCCCACGTCTAATCTACAGGTCTTTTTCTTAATTTTGCCTCCCAATCTGTAAGCTGAAGCTCCTAACGTAGTCCTATGAACTGAGCTTTACTGAAATCGGGTATTTTATAAACACAAGTATCTATTTTTTTTTAATAGTTTGAATCTAAGTTGTCATCACTATTTGTAACACTTTCACCGACTTCTACATCAGTCACCATAGTTTCGCGGCTAGTTATCAATAGTGATCGAATAAGTTTCCATGTCTTCCGGGCTCTTTTATATGCTGAACTAAGTAATTGTCACCGAGAAAATCAATCAGGTGACTACCTATATGGCCATGTTCAAGGGTCAACCAATCAATGTCAGTAAAAATGAAATCACCCATTATTAATAGATCCCGGTTGCAGAAACTAGACAGTTCTTGGAATAACGGTTTGTCGCCTGCTGATGATAATGTCTTTGGCCAATATATTATACCTACATTCATTTTTTTTTTTTTAATCTGTTTGGGCTAATTCTACCCACAAACTATCATATGCATCCTATTTCACTTGTTTTAAAACACAGGCATGGGCATTGTTTTTAACGTACAACAGAACACTCACTTTTCTTGTGGTTTCTATCCTGATGAAAGTGTATAAATCCCGCAATATTAAATTCAGCTTCGAACTCTTTACCATTTAACCATGTCTTGGTTATTCCTATCATATCGAGATTTTCGCTTTTGACATACGCCTATATTTCTTGGAAATTGTTTCTAATACTACGAGCATTAAAGTATATGGTTTTAAGAAACTCGTGATTATTTCTTTTTGACACGTTTTGAGTTTTAATATCATGCCTTACATTATAATTTTGTTTTTTATTGGTACCTTGCTCTGTATTGATATTTGGTCCTTCAATGACATTCAATGCCTCATTAACGTTTCTCCCATCAGAATTAACATTTCCCCCATCACGGATATCTAGTCACTCACGGTCATTCGATCTCTTTTGTACACTTTATCCCCCCCTGTCACCGCGTTTCACACCAGCCTCCCGTCGTTTATTGACATTCTGTCCGGCATCCCCTCCTAAAATTATATTTTGTCCTCCATTGATATTATATCCTAACGTGATGTTTTGTCCTCCACTAGCATTACATCACATCGTGATATTTTGTCTTCCACTGTCATTACAACCCATCGTTATATTTTGCCCTTTACTGACATTCTGTCCGAAATTCCTTCCTAAATTATATTTTGTCTTCCACTGACATTATATCCTACCATGATATTTTGTCCTCCACTTTCATTACATCCCATCGTGATATTTTGTCCACTAATATTACATCAAATCGTGATTTTTTGTCCTCCACTGTCATTACATCCCATCGTGACATTTTGTTCTTTGACATTACAGCCTAATGTAACATTTCGTCCTCTACCGACATTATATCCTAAAATTATATTTTCTCCTATACTGGTATATTGTTCTATATTATTGTTATACTCTTCTCTCTTTTCCCCAGTACACTCTATTTCCACTTCCTTTTGGGTTTCTACCCCAAAAAAGGAATTAGTTCATTACAAACTCCCACAATGAGGTTTGTAAGAACATCTTTGCCTCTGCGGGTAAGGTGGATCCCATCAGAAGAGTAAAGGTCATGACGCCTAGAAAAGAGATAACAAGGATCAAGAAAGTGGTATCCCAGTTGCGTGCACAATCGTGATATCCTCTCATTGATCCCTATGGCTCTACTGTTCCAACACGAACCTGCGTAGATCCTCGGGAGGATACCACAGACTACGTGACGTCTCCCACGTTCCTTCATCTGCTGAAGGAGGGCCTTGTAATTTCGAACAAGTTCCTCTGATCTCACCCTACCCACATCGTTACTTCCCGCATGAACAATCATAACCGTGTTCGTCCAAGTTTGCTCCCTGATGGTCTGGGTACAATCGGCGATCCCACGGCCCGGTTGACATACAAGCTTGCAACGTCGTTTATTCTTCCGCTGTATGATGTCGTCATAGCCTCGCACCATGGAGTCCCCCACCACCAAGAATTCATGAATTCCAGCCACTTCATCCTCCAGCAGAGCAAAACAATTGGCTAGAGCCAGCGATTGCTCCGCAGGGCACCCGCTTACCGAACACGGGCTCGACAAACGGAGCACCACTCGCTTTCAGCTTGACAGAAGGGGAAGAAGTGGAACACTCTTTGGGTCGTGGGGAGGATTCACTCTTCTCACAGACCGCACTCCTGAGAAGACAAATTTCCTCCTCACACATCCTGAGACGGTTCTCCAGGTTCACACAACCTTCACAAGCCATTTCGCTACTCCTTCAGTAATACAAATGGCAAATAGAAAATATAAATAAACAAAAGAAACCAAAGCGGTCTCTAATAAACTAAATACACGAAGCTTACTCTGCTTACCTTATACTATTACCCCTACCTTTGAAGTACAGTAACAAATTCTGTTTTGATTCAAAATAGAATACTAACCTTTATCTTGTATCTGTAACTGAATAGCGTTATACGTATACAATTACAAAAACACAACACAATCACTTGTTACTACTCGGAGATATAAGCTAATTAATGCTTCACGGGACATTTGTTCCGCGAGTATGTTTGGCACGCTGTATGGTGCTTTTTAGGTTATCGGATGCATTATTTTGCGTCCGAGCGTGTGGATTTTATACCCATCCTTGATAGCATTTTTCAATCTTCCATATATTTATCATAAAGTCTCTGCGTGTTTGTTTTATTGATGAATTATACATTCTATATTATAGTTTTTATTTTGTATTTAATTTTAATCTCCCGCATTACGAGTGACGAGTAGCCAAGTTGTGCTGGTCTTCACATTATTGTGAGGCAGGTTCACATGCTTTAATATAAAGTTTACATTTGCTAGTTTTTACACTATTGATATTATGTAAATTATATGTTATGGAATTCCAATTTTTATTTTATTTTTTATTGTACCATGTGTAATCTTTGTGATATGTACAGTCGGTATTTGAGTGTTCAAATTTTGTTTGTGTCAGAAAGGTAATGGTTACCGGGTTTACCTGTCCCAGTGTACAAGGGAGACCCCCCTTTATATATATATCCTATTGCTACCACAAAATCACTATGAAGACGAAACCCGGACTGGGTTCGAAACGTCGGAATAAATTGGCAAACGACGAGTCCAGCGTATATTTTCTTCCAAAAAATGGCCCCTGGACTTCAGCTATTTACGAATATATATATACTCGTATATGTTTGTATGTGTGTTTTGTTAAAAACAATAGAATATTCTACATTACAAACCTTCTTGACTAAACTTTCAAGTCTTCTGAACGCTGTCTTTTGATCAAGAGAAGGTGGGATAATAGGTTACCTGAAAACAATAGGAACTCTTGATGATGAAGAGTATATATTAGTTTCGATAATAGTAGTTAATATTTTTAATTTAACGGAATCAGGGAGAATACAAGACATTGTATGCAGAATCTAAAGTTTGGGGACGTCACAACGTTGAACACTAGGGGAAATCATATCGCAAGTGTGATGACAAAGGAATTTGTCTATCACTGGGGCCCAAATGTCCGCTGTTGTTCAACCGTCCGGCGCTACCCAAGTGTCCACTGAGGTTCATTCGGGACGAGAAGAAAAGTCGATTTTTACCAAAAGTGTGGAAGTTTTTTGGTTGTGGTATTAGATAGAAAGACGTATTTTGTCATTCTCGTTCTCATCTTTATGTTCCGGTGAATGATGAAATATGGCAGATATTTTGACGACATATTTAATATGACCTCATCGACGCACGAGAGAGAAACTGCTAGAAGAAAGATCAGGATCAAGATTCAGCACTAAAAATAAATAAATAAATAATAATAATGATAATAATATTAATAAAAATCTAGACATGCAACTTCAACAAGATGGCTTCCAATTTCCTTTATCAGCCTATGGTAACCCACCAATGCTGGTCTCTGTGTTAATGGGGGTATTGAGTGGTCCCAACGGTACAAAGATAACACCATCAGTGCCTTCTCTTGGAAAACAGTTACTCAATGCTTAAGCTGGATCTTCACTCAAGGTGAGATAAACAGAGCTACTTGAATTCTTATTAATAACGGACATTAAACCAGGAATGCCATGGTGTCCTATGAAAAGTCCTGCACAATTGGTACAAAAGGCCTCCCAGCCCAGTAGTAGGCTAAGGCGTGGTCATCACCCTGTTCTACCTCGACCAAATCTCCACATCATGTAAGGAAGACGCGATTACCGGATGTTCACCGGAACATGAAACCTAATAATGAGAATGACAAAGTATTCCTTCCATATATTACAAAAAAAAAAACACTTTTAACGAAAAAGAACACTTTTCCTCACCCTGAAGGTCCTGCTTGAACCAATGTACTAGGGGTGATTAGAAAGTAATGACAGTCGGACTCGTAGCTGAGAGACTATAAGTGTTGGGGGGGCGGGGAGCAAGGGGCAGCAAGTGTTGCCTGTTGTTACATGTTTGAGCTTGTCGCTGTTTGTCTAGCTTACATTTTATCGTTGCGCTGTGCGATTGCGTCATTGTTGGTTTGCCTCTCTAACCGGAAACATGGATTTTTCGAAAGAAGGCTGCAGATTCTACACCTTCACAAGGTGGAAACTCGGGAAAAAAGCAACGGAGATCAGAGAGGAATTGTTGCAAGTTTTTCCCAAGTCTACTCCATCACTGGAAACTGT
The DNA here is from genome assembly GCF_046742065.1 of Oratosquilla oratoria. NCBI lineage: Eukaryota > Metazoa > Arthropoda > Malacostraca > Stomatopoda > Squillidae > Oratosquilla > Oratosquilla oratoria. Next base: position 1,197,311 of record NC_134810.1, on the reverse strand, counting down.
TTCCCGCTGGATTCGAGCTTTCGCAGCCGGAAATTTGCAGCTAGAAGATGATCATCGTCCTGGCCGCCCTCGGACATCCGTGACCGAAGCAACGACGGTCCGTGCGCGGGCCATCATTGACGAAGATCCAACTGTTACTCTTCGATTCTTATCCTTGGAGCTCGGTGTCAGTTATGGGAGCGCACATGACATCGTGCATGAACACTTAGGGCTGAGGAAGAAGTGTGCTCGATGGATACCTCATTTGCTTACGGAAGAGCAGAAGAGCAAACGGGTGCGGATTTGTCGTCTATGGCTGGCTGAATTCGAGCCAAATGGTCCGAAACGGTTCTCAGATGTAGCTACCGGAGATGAGTGTTGGATTTCTTTCTTCACCACCAGAGACAAGCAGTCTAATATGGTGTGGTTGAGTGATGAAGAACCTCGACCTCAGATTCTGAAGGAAGGATTTCGCAGCAGGAAGCGCCTTTTCACCATCTTCTTCAATTCACAAGGACCAATGTGTGTGGATGTAATGCCTCAACAGTGTACTATCACAGCCCAGTACTACACTAATCGCGTCCTTCCTCGAGTCCTGGAATATCAGGCCAAGACTGCTCCAACCCGTCGCCGATCGCGCCTTTTGCTGCACCATGACAATGCTGCCCCCCACAAAGCTCGCCTCACTGTGCAGTTTCTGGAGCAGCAGGGGATCACACTTCTCCCCCACCCACCCTACTTGCCTGACCTTGCTCCCTGTGAGTTTTGGTTGTTTCCAAAGATCAAGGGTGCGATCGCAGGGAAGCTGTTTCATCGCATCCAAGATCTGGCGCGAGGAGTCAATTCAGAGCTACGAGGTATATCGGCTTCTGAGTACCGTGAGTGCTTCATGAAGTGGCGAAAGAGGATGGAACGTTGCATAGAGGCAGGAGGGGAGTACTTTGAAGGAATGTAGGCCACTATTTGGATTTACCTCTGTACCGTGAAAATATATGGTATCACTGTCATTACTTTTTGATCACCCCTCGTAGTGTCAAATTAACTGCCTCCGAGAGGACTGTACGCCTCTTGACTGCTACATTGGACAAACGTGAACAACCATATTGAGAAGAATGTCAATTCAATTCAATAAATTTATTGTTGATATACAACAAAGGAGAGAGTTGGGTCTTGCCAACTAACCCCTATACAATTTATATTCAATTTGTATATTACAGTTTTGTCAAAATAAATGTTTACATAAGATATCACTTATATCCTTTACTGTATATTACAATATCAGTACTGAAAGCAAACATTGGATGTTTTTTTTTTCTAATAATTTTAGTTAAGATATCATTATCTTTGAAATACCATATGAGGTAAATGAGGTTCCACTGTCCCTGTGGTCTAAATTCATCGATTACTGGGCAATACTGTACATAATGTTGTAGTGAATGTCCTCCCGGCCTTGCACATAAAGTACAGGGCTCAGGTTCAGCTCCCCTGTACACCTCCCAGTAATATTTATATCCAAGCCTGAGTCTCATAGTGACTAAATCCATTTGGGAACTTTGTCTACAATATGGATATTCCTCTGTATTATCTAATATTACCTTATAATGCTTGCTACTTACACTACCCATCTCACAACATTTATCTAGGTCTATACCCATGCTAGCAATAACATTTGATCTTATTATTGTCCTTAAATGTCTATATGTGCATTTATTACCAGGTACATTGTTAACATCTTTAATTGCACATCGAGCAAGACTATCTGTTTTTTCATTAAATTACAAAATAAATATGAGTATTGTTTTTCTCTAATGTATATATAACATTAAACATCTGTTAATAACATCACAATCAGCTGGAGAGGAAGACACAAGTTCATATAATGCACTCTGACTATCGACAAAAAAGTATACATTTTTACCCATACTCAAAGTAGCATGTAAGCCTTCTAATATAGCATACAGTTTAGTTCTGGTTGATGGGGAATTATTAGGCAGTCTTTTTGAAATTTCATAATCTTGAAACTCTTCAGAGGAAGAATATTCCCTTACAAACACCCCACATCCTGTCTTGGTACCCTCAACTGACCCATTACAGTACACATGTACCACCTGTCTACGTGGGTATTGTGACAACTTGTCAAGAAAATGTGCTTTTAATTCGTATTTACTGTACACCATTGCTTCTTTGGTTGACTTAGCTTTTCAATGTCAGCTTTTACATTATATGGACTCCAGGTGGTATAGTAGTCATTTTTTATGAGGGCATTGAATTTGTCCATAATATCAAATTTTTCTAGAACCTTACATATTTTGCGAGGATATGGGTTGTTAGTTACACTATTATCATTATATAATGCTAATATATCTCTTTGGAGAGTGTTTGTACCATTACACACTATACGACACACAGTTCGACTCGTTATTTCTTCTACTCTTGAAATAATACTTGGTAATCTTAACTCTCTTCTTAATACCTCTATCTTAGTTGTTGTAGCGCATCCTAAAATTAATCTCATCGCCTTATTTTGTATGACTTCTGAGCATTTAAGCTGTTGTGTATTGAATTGCACCAGCACAAGTGAAGCATAATATATGAGGGAACGTATCACATATATATAAGACATGCGAAGTACAGGTGCACCAACACCTGACCCTCTCTTAGCTAAAACTTTGAGAAGGGCTAGCCTAGATACACATATTTTTAACGTATTCAATACAATAATTAGCATTTCTATAACCTAGTTTTACACCAAATATTTGTAGTTAAGGACACGCTCAATTTTGACACCATTTACAATAGGTTTCCTACACTTTTTCTGCTTAGCTTGAAACTTAGTTTTATTTTAATTTATGACATGCCCCATGTATGTACATAGTTGTTCAAGCTCATTCACAGCCTTCCTAAGTGTTTTATGTGTATCACATTGAATAAATATGTCATCAGCATAAATGATTACTTTGGTACCCTGTGTAAATTCATATCTTGCAATTTTATCATATACATATATATATATATATATATATATATATATATATATATATATATATATATATATATCCACACACACACACACACACACACACACACACACACACACACACACACACACACACACACACACACACACACACACACACACACACACACACACACACACACACACACACACACACACACACACACACACACACACACACACACACACACGTGTGTATATATATATATATATATATATATATATATGCATATACTGTATATATATATATATGTATATGTCTATGTGTGCACACACACACACACGCATATATATATATATATATATATATATATACATATGTATATATACATATATATATATGTATATATATACATATATTTATGTATATATATACATATATATATATATATATATATATATGTATATGTATATAAATATAGTTATATATGTATATAATATTTATTCCATTAGTATATTGTACAGCATAGGACTTAGAACTCCACCTTGGGGGGTACCTAACTCTAATGTTTCTTCATCTGATAGTGTTCCCTGTAACCAAACCTTACCTTTTCTATTACACAAATAGTCTTGTATCCATCCTAATACCTTTCCTTTGACTCCCTTCAATACAAGTTTCTCTAGTATAACTTCCTTATTAGCTCTATCAAAGGCACCTTTCAAATCTACAGACACTTGACAAGAAGCACTGGTATTAGCTAGGCAATGAACAAAACAGTCGCTAGTAGCACGACCCTTCATGAATCCATATAAATTTTCAGACATTTTATCACCCACTTTATAAATCAACCTACGTAATGCAATTCTTTCCATCGTTTTGCACAAACAGCTGGTAAGAGAGATTGGTCGAAATTTCCCATCACTCTTGGGTACAGGTATAGTTATGGCTGACTTCCATGCTGGGGGTAATGTGCTATTTCTGTAAGACACATTAAACATATCTAGTATGGGATTATTCCCGTCAATATTCAATATTGCATTTATAATATATGTAAGTCCATCCTCACCAGGGGCTGTTGATTTGCCACTTTTGACAGCATATAATAGTTCATCTATTGATATAGGTACACAAGTATCATCATCCAACTTAACATTATGATTCACCAACTGTATCCTCTGTAACCTATTCTCTGCCAGGGCATTTCTATGTCCAACAGGCAGACCAGACAAAGCAGAAGCAGAACTCCATTGTTTAATAATCTCTTTGACCTTTTTTGGAGGATGTGAGTCACTGGTCACTGAGGTTTTCTTACATTTGACCTTATTAACGTGATACCAAACTTCCTGTATTGATTTGGTGTTACGAATTTTATTCAGAAACTCATCCCAATACTTCTTCCTCATGTCTCCCTTAGGCTCAGACAAATGTTTAGCAACTGACCCCATAGCTCTACTGACATCATGATCATTTGGCTGTGCTTGCCATCTACTCTGCAAGGCTGCCAATGTATCCTGACACTTTAATACAACAGGGTCATGTGCATATGATCTCCTTTGAATGTCTTCCTACTTGTTTAGTAGAACTCCAAAACTACACCTTCTGGAGAAACAGAATCTACCTATCACTAGAAAAATGCTAGAAGATAACACCATAATTATTACTATTGCTGACGTTTCGTCCAAATAGGACTCTGAAGAAGTCCTAGTTAGACGAAACGTCAGCAATAAAACTTCAACGGATTCTTGGCGTTTAAGCTCACCACCCTACCACTCATTCTGTCTTCACACCTCAACATTTGTAACTCCCTATCAACAGGCAAGTGGAAGCCCTACCATACTCCCCAGCATGAATTCCCTCCCTAAGACCTTGTAAGACCCATCTCTCCTATTAAAACACAAGTCCTAGTTGCACCGACAACCCAGTCCCTCTCCGGTGATCCGCCAGAATTATGGAGCGGAGAGAGAGAGAGAGAGAGAGAGAGAGAGAGAGAGAGAGAGAGAGAGAGAGAGAGAGAGAGAGAGAGAGAGAGAGAGAGAGAGAGAGAGAGAGAGAGAGAGAGAGAGAGAGAGAGAGAGAGAGAGAGAGAAAGAGAGAGGGAGAGAGGAGATGCAAAATAGGGAGGAGTATGACAGAAAATTTTGAAAGCAACAAAAAATGTTTTTAAGGAAATCAAGAGAGGAAGAGGAGGTGGGTCAAGTAAAGAAGAAAAGGTAAAAGGCACACATGAACAAATCTTAACGAAATAGGAGGCGGTAAGGAGATGATGGCGGAGTATTTTAGTAGTGGGAGGCGTTAAGATAATGACGGTGATGGGAGAAGTAAATGGAGTAGAAATAAGAAAAGATTAGGTGCAAGTAGCTCTGGAAATTATGAAATCATGAAAGGCACCTGGGTTAGATGGGTGTCATGCAGAGTATCTAAAAAATGAGGTGCAGTAATAGTGGATTGGCTAGTGAGGTTGTTTAATGTGTGTCTAAAGGAGAATGGAGTGGCTGAGGACTGGAAGAGTGCCTGTATAGTTTCTTTTTACAAGGGAAAGGGGGACAAATGTGAGTGTACTAGTTTTAGACGGATCAGTTTGTTGAGTGTACTTGGAAAGGCTTATGGGGGGCTTTAATTGAGAGGATTAGGAGAGGAACAGGGGGAGTAATTGGTGAAGAACATTGTGGGTTTAGGAAAGGTAGGGGTTGCGTGGATCAGATTTTTTTTTGTGGTAAGGCATATAAGTGAGAAAGCTTTAGGAAAAGGTATGGGTGTTCTTTTAGGCCTTTATGGATTTGGAAATTCTTTGTGACAGGATAGACAGGAAGGCACTGTGAGATATTTTGCAAATATAAAGGACTAAGGAAAAAGCTGTTATTCGCAGTCAACATTTTTTTCGAGAGTAGTAGAGCCTATGTTAGAATGGGAAATGGAGAAAACGAATGGTTTGAGGTAAAGGTGGAACTGTGTCAGGGATGTGTCATGTCGCTGTGGCAGTTCAATGTGCACATGGATGGGATGGTGCGGAAGGTAAAGGCGAGGATAATGGGTAAGAGACTGAAGATGGTTAAAAATTGAGAAAAATGGGAGGTGACCCAGTTGTTGTTTGCTGACGACACTGTACTTGTGGTAGGATCAGAGGAAGGGCCAAGGGAATTAGTGACAGAGTTCTGGGAGGTATGTGACAGGAAAAAGTTGATGGAAAATGTGGGTAGAAGCAAGGTGGTGAGATGTACAAAGGTAGAGGATGCTGTTAAAACAGCAAATAAATTGGTTGGCTTCATCGGAAGAGTCTTCGAAAATAAATCAGAAAAATATTGCTAAACCTTTATAATTCTTTGGTCCGTCCCCATCTTGAATACTGTGTGTAATTTTGGTCCCCATACTACCAGAAAGATATTAATAAACTAGGAAGAGTGCAATGGGGAATGACCAAAATTATACCAAGGCTGAGAAATCTGCCGTATGAAGAAAGACTTAAAAGTCTAAATTTATTCTTACTTTCAAAAAGAAGAATGCCAGGAGATTTGATTGAGGTTTTTAAAATGTTCAAAGCCTTTGACAACATCAATTTCAAAGATTACTTCTTATTAGACCAGTCAAATACAAGAAGACGTCACGATTTTAAAGTAATTGATAAAAGATTCTCTTCGAACGAAAGTAAGTACTTCTTTAACCGAGTTGTTAATGTGTGGAATTTTGTTACCTTCCACTGTCGTTGAAAGTAACACAATACCAACATTTAAAAATCGCTTCGATGAATACTTGGAATCTAATTCGCAAATAAAATATTATCCTTTGCAATAAAAGATACGACAACCCGGATAGGATAGGATAGTGGTAGCAGTAGTGTTAGTTCATCTTCTATCGCCTAGTTGCCCTGTTTTCTTAACTGTAGTTTATTTTAGTTAACACAAACAGCCTCGTTAGGGCCACTAGGCATGTTGTTGTTTGTTCTTCCTTTGTGTTCCTTTGTGTACATACATACATACATACATACATACATACATACATACATACATACATACATACATACATGCATACATACATACATACATACGTACATAAATACATACATACATAGTTAC
>NC_134810.1:1162805-1182805 GCF_046742065.1 Oratosquilla oratoria | reverse complement strand
TCCAGGAGGTGCTCAGATGAGAGGGAGGGTGGGAGGGGTGTGGAGTGTATTTAGGGATGAAATGGGTGGGAGTGTTTTTATGCCTTTCCCTTTTTGGCTACCTCCCTTGAAAGGGGGAAAAAGCCTTGGTATATGTATGTATGTATTTCCAGTAAGTGATTGCCATTACCTATCCCATCACTCAAAACCTCTAGGACATAGGTGACGGCTTCGACCGCAGCTGCGGACCTCATGGCGTATGCTTCTTATCTTCTTTATGTGTTGAGAAGTCATTTTGCGAGAGCCATAAAAGATCACAAAAGCAACACTACCGATACGGTCCAAAGGGTACTCCAGCATTTTTTAAATTACCTATTATTAGGAAAGTGGAAGTGACAGTAGGCGTGTAGCTGTAGCCGAAAAGCTATGTACTTGGACTATTGGGGTAGATAGCATTCACTGCTGAGAATCGAAATCGAACCCTCGACTATGATGATACAAGATCCGTATGCTTCCAATCGCGTCACCAACTCAACAAAGACCGAGTGATTATTATCAGTAATAATGTGTGGAGATCTTGATATTGTTTCTTCCTCATGTAAAGAATATATGATAAAAAAAAATGGACCTTTCATATACTCAATGTTGCATATATTGTGAATTATCCAAAAAAAGCGAAAGTTAGAGGAATATATTGTATTATCGTCTATGAAACAACTTCATAACGAATTGATTTCCCGTCAACCGGAAGTCAGAATCATTTAAGAACTTGTCGGAAGCTTTCAAGACTTCTACTTTAATTAATTAATGGTGCTTTGTTGGTCTACCCCCGCTTAGAATATACTGTTCTTTTGTGTCCCCCTCCACATCCTCATTAACACATTGAACGAATATGAAAATGCAATGAAGAGATAGCGAATGCATTCATGCATGTGTCAAAGGCCTTCCCTTCTTTATAAGAAGGGTGGCTGAGTCAAAATATATAACTACGTTAAACATAATTAGAATAAGTTTAACTCCCCTTCCATATCAGTGTCTCGTGGATGAAAGGAGTTTCCTGCCTCCCGCCGCAGCACTCGGGTAGAAGACAACGGAGCGAGGCACAGCGAATTAATAGCAAACGTTATTGATAAATCTTATGGAAACTGGAGGAAAAGTGAACCATGTCATCGATATACATATCTTTATCACAGGAATTGGGGAACAGGTGATAAATTTCCCCAACTGAGTAAAAATAGATATCTAGATAAATAAATACATAAGTAAATAAAAAATGAATAAGCAAATAAGTAAATAAATCTACCTATCTATCTATCTATCTATCTATCTATCTATCTATCTATATATATATATATATATACATATATACATATATGTATATATACATACATATATATATATATATATATACATATATACATATATGTATACATACATACATATATATATATATATATATATATATATATATATATATACACTGAGTTAAACACGACAGCATTTTGGCACTGGTTAATCTTTTTACTGAGATTTTCAATTTTCCTCACAGTAGGTCTCATTTCAGGAGGGTGGGCAAATACAAGCCTTCCATAGTCTTCCATATTTAATTTACGTTTCGACTTCAGGGAGTCATCTTCTATTCTGATGATGACTCTTTGAAGTCGAAACGTAAATTAAATATGGAAGACTATGGAAGGCTTGTATTTGCCCACCCTCCTGAAATGAGACCTACTGTGAGGAAAATTGAAAATCTCAGTAAGAAGATTAACCAGTGCCAAAATGCTGTCGTGTTTAACTCAGTGTGTATTAGTGAGAATCTGCGCTCTATATATATATATATATATATATATATAACATATATATATATATACATACATATATAATGTATATATATATATATATATATATATATATACATATATATATACATATATATATATATATATATATATATATATATATATATATATATATATATATATATGGAGGTGAGGTGGCAAAATGAAACGTTAAGGCTAGAGTATGGAGCTTTATTCAGAACCAGACGTTTCGACCTCTTGGGCCTTCCTCAGTGGACTGAATACAGAATAGAAATCAAAGTCCGTCAACAGCTTACATGGTGATCTGACGACCCTGCGTGACCTCACCCCGGTCACGTTGTCCCCCCACACTCGCCGACCGCCAGTTGTGCGGACGTTTGAGCCCAGGACATAAACCCCTTACGAGAATTTGTGGTTTTCTCGGTAACAATGTGTGCCGCCTCCAAATTAGTAATTTTTTAAAGAACACCAGAATAAATTTAGTAACATCAGCGGGGAAGAGAATTGGTGAGTTTACCAGAAATACGGAAATTTTGCAAGAAAATAAAAGTGTTGTTTACAGAATTCCTTGTACAGGTTGTGAGAAAGTTTATATCGGTGAGACAGGACGCGGCATGGACAAAAGATTAGAAGAACACAAGAGGGATGTGAAACATCACAGAACATCAAATGCCCTAGTAGTTCATATCGATGAAGAAAATAATTTGCCAAACTGGAAGGAAGCCCACGTTCTACATAGGAAAATGGGAAAAAAAGAAAAGGAAAGCTTTGGAGGCGGCACACATTGTTACCGAGAAAACCACAAATTCTCGTAAGGGGTTTATGTCCTGGGCTCAAACGTCTGCACAACTGGCGGTCGGCGAGTGTGGGGGGACAACGTGACCGGGGTGAGGTCACGCAGGGTCGTCAGATCACCATGTAAGCTGTTGACGGACTTTGATTTCTATTCTGTATTCAGTCCACTGAGGAAGGCCCAAGAGGTCGAAACGTCTGGTTCTGAATAAAGCTCCATACTCTAGCCTTAACGTTTCATTTTGCCACCTCACCTCCATATTTGTCTGTCTTTACACACACACACACACATATATATATATATATATATATATATATATATATATATATAAACAAACAATAAATAAAAAATAAATAGAATGAATAAATAGATAAATGGATAAATGAATTAATAGATGAAAATGTAAATAATCGAATAAATGATTAAGTGAATAGATAAACAAATAAAAACAAATAGATAAATGAATAAATGAATAAATAAATAAACATAATAAGGACCCTAAGGAGCAGTTATCTAATATTTCTTTAACAAAATAAACTTGTGTATTTGACTTTGGGTGACTTTATTATTCCATAACAAAGGATTCAGTATTTTTCATTCTAATTCACATTATGTATTTCTAAAAATATATGAACTCTAGGAAAAACATAACAATACATATCACAATTTTAAGAAGAATATATAAAAAATTAAGAATAATACCTTGTTATGTATATATTCAATTCTACAACGGAGATTAATCTCTTTTTCTACAAATAGGTTTTAGAGTAATAACCATTAAGTATCCATTTTCAGAAGTCACAATGTTCATAGTTATCGTCAGGCAATTTTATTCATCTGAAGCAGCTCCCACGCTCATGTGGTTAACTTTTTAATACAGGGTGTATAAAAAAGTATTCACCCTTTGAAATGTTTCATAACGATGTCAAATTTATTGGTACACGTTATCAGTAGTCTCTGAAAAATGGTGGTCATCAATTTTGATATTTGTGAACACGTTGGTGGGACTAGACTAGGCTACACTAGGGAGGAAAAACTATAAATTCCTTTTATTTCAAAATGATGGCCACCTTCCAGACACAAAATAATGAGGGCCAATAAGTTATTACGTTACGGAATATTAAAAAAAAAAAGTGAATAATCCTGTAGAGCCTCGATTCAAAACATGAGAATATGAGTTTTGTATATATAAAAATTACTAGTATTACGCTTGCAATAATCAGTGATTCTATCAGATAGCTATCGCAGTGAAGAGGTAAAGTCACAGAGAGGGGGGTAAATTAGAGATTTATAGATGTTAACAGAAGTTAGGGATAGTAACAAGGTTATGTTTATTCTTGTTTTTTATAAGTCAATTTACCTATCATAAAATAATATTATGTGGCTGAGGTCTGTAGGGGTTTTGTTAAAACCCCTAAAACATTGACTGCATACGAATTATTGTCACGCCCTAACATGATTATGAAAATATTGTTTATACATTTGAATTTGTATCTTACAATGACATTAAGTTCATTGTCTATTACTTTTCATGTATTATAATTGGATGTATGCATACGAACAAAGATCTTAAGTGTAAGGAGGAAGAGACGTTTCAATCGTCCCGCAGGTTTGCATACATGACTCACTGGTGTGAGATAGGGATTTCTTATCTTGAATTAGGAAAGCTGTTAAGTACCTCGGGGAGTGCCGTGATACTTATACAGTCAATACCATATAATATATAAGAATAATGACGTGGTGATCCCGCAGCGCTCAGTTGATGTTCCCTGATGTGAAATAAAGCCGTCTACAGTTATCAGAACAAAATATGTAAAGTATACCATTGTAAAAGAAATGCTTGTTTTAACTTTAGAGCCCGTGATATGCGTATGCATGGCAGAACAAGGTATAAATCGACGGAAAATTAATAACAAACAAATCTGACCAAGGTTTCACTCCTATCCTGGGCTGATTATAATTTGCATAATGAAGTCGCCTGTTCTAACAGCACCTGTTCAGTGCACCATCGTAATATATAGGTTAATCCTTGAAGACCCGTGGTATCTTCTGAAATTTTGTCTGGTTGATTCTGTAGCGATGTCGATGTAATCTAGTCTTGTCAGCGGTGGGATTTACATCAAATTCGCTCTCTTTCAAATTTTTCTGGTTGATTAAATTTCAACACATAATTATAACACTTCTGTACACAATTGATCTAGGGCACGTCACACACCGACTGGTTCCCGACTCGTGCACTCTGGTTTTGTCTTCCGGAAATGCTGAGTCTGCTGAATTTTGAGGTGCTCTCAGTCACCTTGTCAAGATTTTTAGTCGGAGTGTTTGGCCCTTTACAAGTTTGTTCTTGGTTCATAATTACTACCTATATCCCATTCTACAATACATAATATATCCAGGGGGAAAGGGTTGATTACTATTGTGTTGCCGTGTGTTATTCCGAATTGGCGATTGACTGCATCTATTGGTGTGTGTTCGTGTGTCTGTGTGTGAGTCCGCCTCTGTGCGCTTGCTAAATTGCTGATTCGGCAGTCGCTGCTCTGTGGCTCGGAGCGGATGTGTGGCGCCACGATGTCTGGGTGATTGTGACGCTGCCCGCATGGTGCATGAGAACGTGGTAATGTGGTTAATGTGGTGTATACAATTCTACACGGCTTTAATTAGTTTAGGAGGAAAAAATCATCTTTACTTTGATAATGTTTGTGTGTGTCTGCGTAATTACCTAACTGTAGTATTCGGGAAAAGATCAGCGATTACATATATATATATATATATATATATATATATATATATATATGTATATATATATATATATGTATATATATATATATATGTATATATATATATATATATATATATATATATATATATATATATATATATAAACACTAACCAAATTACCCGCGCATTGCTGCGAGTTCGTGAATCATCCCTAGTCTAACCATACCCCAACTAACTTTAACCCTTAACCCTAACCACAATATATTTTTTTTAATGAAACATAGTTATCCAAGTACCTGGAGTGTCAGAGTATCAGAATATGTATGATTATGGGGGTCTATCTACTTAACCCTCGGAGGTAGTTCGTGAACATACAAACAAACAAATTGACAGACAAATGAAAGATAGTAATCTAAGTACCTTGGGTTATAAGGTTTCAGAATATATATGGTTATAGGGGTCTATCTTCAAAAACCTATGAGAAAATCGTGAATAATCTCTAACCTAACCATACCCCACCTAAATTTAACCCCCATAACCAAAATATATATATATTTTTGAATGAAATATAGTTATCCAAGTACCTGAAGTGATAGGGTATCGGAATATATATGGTTATGGGGGTCTATATGAAAAACCATAGGAGTTCCTGAACAAACAGATAAACAAACAAACAGACAGACTAACAAATGAAAGATAGTTTTCCAAATACCTTGGGTTATAAGGTTTCAGAATATGTATGATTATAGGGGTATATCTGCAAAAACCTAGGAGTAGTTCGTGAATAATCACTAACCTAACCATAACCCACCTAACTTTAACCCTTAACCCTAACCAATATATATATATATGTATATATATATATATATATATATATATATATGGATATACATATATATATATATATGTATGTATACATATGTATATATGTATGTATACACACACATATATATATACATATATATATATATGAATGTATATACATATATATATATATATATATATATATATAAAATATAGTTATCCAAGTATCTGGAGGGATAGGGTTATAGAATATATATGGTTATGGGGGTCTATCTGCAAAATCCAGGAGGAGTTCGTGATCAAACAAATAAACGAACAAACAGACAGACAGGCAGAAGCTACTACTTTATTATAGTATATTATATATATACATATATATATATATATACATATATATATATACATATATATATATATATATTATATATATATATATATATATATATGAGTGGAAGGGTGGTGAGTTAGACACAGAGAGCAGTTGGAGTTCTCTGTGTCTAACTCACCACCCTTCCACTCATTTGTCTTCCATACTTCAAAATATAAATATATATTGAGACATTATGACAGGTTCGAGGAGGGAGGAAGAGAAAGACACGGTTCTAGGGCCAAGTTTATTCCTGACTGGTTTCAACATTCCTCTGAAGAAGCTGAATGCGAAACCAGTCAGGAATAAACTCGGTCCTAGACCCGTGTCCTTCTCTTCCTCCTTCCTCATATGTATATATATATATATATATATATATATATATATATGTATATATATATATATATATATATATATATATATATATATATATGTATGTATAGCTGTTATTGTTATTGTTACTGTTACTCTTATTATTATTGTTGTTGTTGTTGTTGTTGTTGTTGTTGTTGTTGTTGTTGTTGTTGTTGTTGTTGTTCCTGTTCCTGTTCCTATTGCTGCTGCTGTTGCTGTTGCTGTTCCTGTTCCTGTTGCTGCTGCTGTTCCTGTTCCTGTTCCTGTTCCTGTTCCTGTTATCAATATTGTTATTGTCATTGTCATTGTCATTGTCATTGTCATTGTCATTGTCATTGTCATTGTCATTGTCATTGTCATTGTCATTGTCATTGTCATTGTTATTGTTATTGCTACTGTTATTGTTATTGTTATTGTTTTATTGTTATTGTTATTGTTATTGTTATTGTTATTGTTATTGTTATTGTTATTGTTATTGTTATTGTTATTGTTATTGTTATTGTTATTGTTATTGTAAGTGTCCTCTGCATATATTATCATAAATACCAACAAGAATTAAGAGAGTAGAGAGCGCCTTTGCAGAATTTAGTGGTGAAGGGAACTTTAATCATAGGTTATAAGGTTGCTGCTAGGGACGGTAAGTTTGAAGGCCGCTACCAGTGACAGTAGGTTTGAAGGTCGCTACTAGTGACGGTAGGCTTGAAAGCTGGTACCAGAGGTTACTACCAGTGATGGTAAGTATGAAGGTCACTACCAGTGACGGTAAGTTTGAAGGTCGTTATTAGTGACGGTAGGTTTTTAATTCCTTCTCACGTGTGGAGAACGCCCTTCTTGTGTTCACATTTTCGCCCACAGAGAGGTTGCTTAACTCGTTTCTTTTGAGGTAGGTAAAATTTTGTGTTAACTATTCGCTAGTATCTAGTGGGTCTAATGTTTCCTTCTCATGTGCGGGGACCGCCCTTTTTGTGTTCGTATTTTTGCACACTGAGAGGTTGCTTAACTTATGATTAATGTTGATCATGCACTAAGAATCGCTACCCATGGGGGACGGTCATTGGTATGTTTATGAATCGCTACTATCTAGTAGGTCGAAGGATTCCTTCTCATGTGTGGGGAACGCCATTCTTGCGTTTGTATTTTTGCACATTGAGAGGTTGCTTAACTTATGATTACTGTTAGTCATGTACTCAGGATCGCTACCCATGGGGTAGGTAAATGTTAAGTTAATGAATCGCTACTGTTTAGTAGGTCTAAAGATTCTTCCTCGTGTGCGGAAAACGCTCTCCTTACGTTCTTATATTCGCACACTGAGAGGTTTCCTTCTTGTTTGATCCTGTCTGTGTGGACACAGAACTCCCGGGCTGAGCGGATATGATTAATGCGGGAGACGACGTCGCTAACCCTTTTAATCACCCTATTGGGGCTTTGGAACAAAGGCAGGAGCTTCTTCGTCACCCTTTTGCCTGGGCCAGTAGGTGACAAAGGTTTACAAAGGTTTACAAAGGCGCAGCATGCCGACAGGAGACCTTTTGATCCATATCTAGGTCGGATGCGAAAAAAAATCATATTAATAATAAAATAATAGATAAAAAATATAATAATGTAAATAACAAATAAAATACATAAATAAATGCATAGGTATAGTTAAATAATAAACAAACAGGTAAATAGTAAATAATAATAAATTGACATAACTAATAATAAACGAAAATCAGACAGACAAATGATAACAATACAAAAACAAATAATATAAGATAAATTATAATAATTACAGCATCTTGCTTAGGTATTTATCTAAATGATTCTTAAAGCTTCGAACTGAACTACATTGCACTACCTGTATAGGATGTTTATTCCATTCATTAACTACACGGCTGGCAAAGTTGTTTATACCTACTTCCAAATTGAATCTATTTCCGGACAGTTTGAGACCATTGTTTCTTGTCTGATTCTCATTCAATGTGAAAATTTGGCCACTTTTGATGTTGTCAATTCCCTTTAAAATCTTAAAGACCTGTATCAAGTCACCTCTGAGTCTACGCTTTTTTTTTTTAGGGAAAACAGATTCATGTGTATTAGTCGATTTTCGTATGATTTATTTTTGATATTTAGAATCAGTTTTGTGGCTCGCCGTTGTACTTTTTCCAGTCTGTCAATGTCTTTAATGAGATTCGGTGACCATACGGAAACAGCATATTCCAAATGTGGACGAACTAACGATTTATATAGCTTGTTAATGAGTGATGGACTTTTGAAATCAAAAGATCGCGCAATCAGTCCCAGAATCTTATTTGCTTTCTCACTGCTTGGATGATTTGATGTCGTTACTGATAATTACGCCGAGATCTTTTTCACTATCCACTTTTGTTAACGAATTTCCAAATAACTTGTAATCGTACTTACTGTTATTTTTACCTATGTGCATTACCTTGCATTTACTTCTGTTAAATTTCATTAGCCACTTTTCAGACCATTGCTGTAATTTATCTAAATCTTCTTGAATATCTAATTGGTTTGAGTCATAATTTGCCACTCCGCACAGTTTTGTATCATCAGCAAATTTGGAAACAGTAGATTTTAGTCCATGGTCTATATCATTTATATATACTATGAATAGAAGTGGTCCAAGAACAGAACCCTGAGGAACTCCACTTGCAACACTTTTCCATCCAGAAGTTTTTCCATTTAAAACAACTCTCTGTTTTCGACCATTCAACCAATTACTAGTCCAACTTGATAGGCTACCACTTATTCCATGCAAAGCTAATTTAGTAAGTAGTCTTTCGTGTGGGACGGTGTCAAAAGCTTTTGCAAAGTCTAGATCTATTAAATATATATTGTTTCTTTTGTCATAATTCGAGATAACTGTGTTGTAGAATTCGAGTAAGTTAGTCACGCAAGAACGTTTCCGTCTGAAACCATGCTGGCTATCATTTATCAAAAGTTACTTTCTAAATGATGTTCGATAGCATCTCTGATGATAATTTCCATTATTTTTCCTACGATTGAAGTCAAACTTATAGGCCTATAGTTATTTGGTTTCTTTTTGTCACCTTTTTTTGAGTATGGGAGTAACGTTAGCTAGCTTCCATTCTCTTGGGACATCTCCGGATATGATGGATTTCTTGGAAATAATTTCTAATGGAACAACAATCTCATTTTTCATTTCCTTTAAGATTCTTGGATGCCAACCGTCAGGCCCTGGTGTTTTATTAACTTTGAGTTTGTCTATACACCTTTTAATTTTTTCTTTTGTTATATTTACCGTAGTAAGTTTACCCCAGACTTTTCACAGGTTTCAGTTTGTAGTTCACTTTAAGGTGTTTCGTTTAAGAATACCGAGCCAAAATAATTGTTTAAGATATTACACATTCCTTCATTTGAAATACCAAGTTGACCGTCAGCAGATAATAGTGGACCAATGTGATTCCTAACAACCTTTTTATCTCTAATGTAACTATAGAATTCTTTGGGATTCTCTTTGGATTTATCAGCGATGTTCATTTCGTATTGTCGTTTTCTTTTTCTTATTGTTTTTTTAAATCTCTCTGTATTGATACATAAGTTTCATAGTCATTAGATGCACCCGAGCACTTATATTTCTTATAAGCCCGTCTCTTTTTAGCAATATTATTTTCAGTTTCTTTGTCGAGCCACTTTGGGCGAGCCTGATTTGGGGGACGTCTGTCTTTAAAAGGAATGTAAGTTTGAATCATCTATACTCTGTCTCCTAGTGCAATTTGTTTTAGTCTCGCCCTTGGCCTCCTTGTATATTTCTCTACGGTCGATGTTTCGAGGAACTCTTTGAGAACGCTCGGAACAGGAATTAGGTATCACCAAGGTCTCAACTGCCGCATTGTCAACATTGTACCAGGGGTGCGTGGCTTTGTGAACTCAGTAATAGGTAGAGTGGGGTCACGGTGAAAAAGAAGGAAATGTGGAGAATCTCGCAGGACTCTGTGTGTAGGCCAAGTTGTAGGCCAATACCGCCAGAGGGAGCATCTGATCCGAACCTGTCTGGTTGTACTGGATAAGGGACCATAGGATTTTAATTATGGTCCCATTTACTCTCTCAACTATTACGTTGCTCGACGGCTGGTACGGCGTTGTAATGTGGTGTTTTATATGTCATTTCCAACTCCACCTTGAACGTTTTGTTCATGAACTCTCCTCCCCCGTCTGAGATCACTTGCCTGGTGGCACCATATGTGGACAGTATATGGATTATGAAAGCCCGAGCCACTACCCGTGCTTCTTTGGAACGTATGGGCACTGCGACCAAGAAACGGGTTAGGACATCTACCATAGTGGTGGTTAACGGCCCTATAAAATCAACATGCACTCTCTCGAACGGACTTGCCACGTCAGGAAGCTGTCTGAGTGGTGCTGAGAGGTCATATGAGGGCTTGCACATTATGCAAATTTTGCAGTTCCTACGGATGCCTTTATATCCTCCAACATCATTGGCCAAAAGGCAAATTTTTGCAACCACTCAAGAGTGACTTGGACTCCTCCATGATCTGCCTTTGGGGGACAATGGGTAATGCGCAATGCAGCTGTCTTAGCTCCGTCAGGGACTGCCAGGTAAAGTTCCTCTAACTGATATGCATTTGCGCGTGAGAAGTATAAAAGTCCGTTCAGGAAGAGTCGAAACTCCTTGATTGGCACTAATAATCTAGGATCCTTGGGCTCTACCATCGCTCCCTTGAGATAAATTTTTATATTACCCCAGTCAGTGTGTCTATCATGTTCCTTTTGATTCGCTAGTTGGTACCATTTGACGCGGTCCTCCTCAGTGTTTGAGTTTCCCTGGCTACCCATGGTTATGGGAGACACTATGAAGGTGTATGTAGGGTGATCAGCTCCCCGTATTATAGAGAGCGCATCAGCGATGATGTTTAATCACCCCGGTATATAATTGACTTTGAGATCGAAATCAGCGATCGCCATTTGCCATCGGAGAATCCGAGTGTTTGTGCCGTTAGTAGTGAAAAGCCAGACCAAAGGCCTGTGATCGTTCAGTAGTGTAACCGGGGATCACATGATCAGAAGTCGATTTACGGTGAGACCGTAAACCGCTGCTAACGCTTATCTTTCAACGGTACTATACCGTCTCTCGTGCTCATTTAGAGCGTGACTGAAACAGGAGAGCGGTCGTCTTCTACCTCCCTCGTCCTCCTGCTGAAGCCCACCCCAATTGTCGATGCACTGGCATCTGCAGTGAGTAAGAAAGCTTTCGCAAATTTGGGGTAAGGGAGGACCGCCGTGCTAGGTAAGTGGGTTTTGAGGGACTCAAACGCGTCTACCTGAACGGATGTCCACGGGCCAATCTCACGATCCTTGTGTTTCCTAGCTAGGTCACCCTTCGTCATATCTACTAGAGATTGTGAAATCTCGGCAAATCTTATAATGAATTTCCTCTAGTCCCCGCTAATCCTAGGAAAGAGAGCAGTTCTTTCTGAGGCACCGGCTTCGGGAAAGCCTTGATGGCTCGAACATTCTTTGGTTGAGGCTTGATCCCGTCCTGAGATATTATATGCCTTTTTTTCTGGAAGAAGTGCCCCTTTTCCAGCCTCAAAGAGAGACCTGCATCCTGTAACTTCCGTAGGACATCCTAAAGGTTTTTGAGGTGGTCGTCTTTGAATCCAAAGGGGACAGATGTGAACTCAAAGTGACTCTCGGGCGTTGAGAACACAATTTTCTCGCGGCTGCTCTCCACCAGCGGGATCTGGAGGTACCCGGATTTAAGATCCAATAGGGAAAATATGACACTGGCGCCGAGACTCCGTAACATCGAGTCGATATGTGGGAGTGGGAACCTATCATCTACCACGTTCTTGTTTAGTGCTCGAAAGTCGAGACGGAGCCGAACCGTGTTGTCCTTCTTTACCATGGGTATGCCAGGAGTATTATACAGGGAACGGGATGGAGGGATGATCCCCTTATGTAGCATGTCTCGTATCTCTTCCCGTATTTTCTCTCGGAATATTTCAGAAACGGGGTAAGATTTGGGGTAAACAGGCGGTCCAATATTCCTGGTTTCATGGAAAAAGTGAGGCGTAACCGTTAGTGGATCCCCTGGTAAGGCAAACACATTGCCGTATTTGACTATCACAGCGGTCAAAGCTAGACTCTCCTTGCTATTTGGGACGGGAAAGAAATTCCTAACTTCCTGTCTTCGTTTATCCCTTCTCAATATATCCACCTTCTCGGTCGCCTGCATCATTCCCACTGATAAGTTCTGTTCCGCCGTCTACCAATGTGATCTCCTCTAGGAGTGTAAGCTCTCCAGTCACGTGGTACTTCTGGATCTCAAAGGCATCAGGTCCCAAGTTCAGAAAAGGGACTTTGCACCAGGCCTTTCCTTCTTCCGTTCTGTGCAGTTCCACTACCCCCTTGCCGAGTAGGCAGGCACCCCCATCTTATGTTCGTGGCCTAAACAGTGCCGAGCCTGACCTACGGGAGTTAGCTTGCCAGTTATCTCTAAGACCAGTCCCAGTGTTACATCCGAGAAACCTGGTACCCTTTCAGCCTCGATGGTATTAACTGGGAATGTGGCTACCTCTCTTACTTTGTGATGACTCTGTCTCTCCTCAAACAAGGTGAACATTGGTGTTACTGAAGCTCATGTTTCAGCAGGGATTACTGGAATATCCTCGCTATCAACTTCGAATGTTAAAGGACGGAATGTGAAAATCACTATGTGCGCTGACAAGAAATCTATCCCTAATATCAATTTAACGGAAAGGCCCACGACAGTAAAGACAAAGAATGTATTTGTAAACTGTAAACCCGCTAGATCAATCTTTACACTAAATTTACCAAGCTTAAGCATCTTCAAATCATCGGCCACTATGATTCCAGGTGTGTCCATTTGTAAATCCTCCGGGTCATCGGGTAGGGCGCTCCTATGAATTAGAGATACCGCTGCTCCAGTATCCAACAAAATACCTACCGTCTGGGTGGCGTTTGTCCCAAACAACTGAACTACTACCATGGCCAACCCGCCTACAAAATATATTGCTCCTTTTCTCTCTCTCTCTCTCTCTCTCTCTCTCTCTCTCTCTCTCTCTCTCTCTCTCTCTCTCATTCATTCACTGAGTGGTCCTAACAGTGTGAAATGTTTCCTGTAAGTATAAGCACTAAGTATAGAATAGGTACGTGTATAGAGCGTATTACCTCTATCCCACCGCTATGGTAAAGCGTGGTCGAGTATGAGGCTCAATACAAATACAGGGGCTCTGTGTCTTAATTTATTTGTCGGCTATTTGTGTTTGTGGTGGAGTGTAATGGTTATTGCGAACTGAGAGGATGGGTTACCTTGCGTTCGTGGTGTGTGACCGGTATGCGTGCTCTTCGGAGTATAATGACGCACCTCAAACCAGGGCGACCCACGCTTGGAGTACCTTGGTTCGCGGCACAGGGCCTCGTCCAATCGTCTCCCAGAACAGGAAGCACGTGACCCAGCTTGCGCAGCGTGGGGGCTGGGCTTGCTTCGCTGGGCACGCTTGTCGCTACACACGCAGGATAAAGAGCAATCAACTCACCACACACTTAGCTGGTGACTTGTTTATTTTTTATTTATTTTTTTATCGTTGTCCTTTATCGGGTATTGAATGCATAAGTTTTATATAAGTAATACTCTAGAGACCTTAGTGACACCCCTACAGGTCCGAATCATGCAACACTCTTCTGATTGGAGACCAATTTCTTAAAAGAAAAAAAAAAGATATGTTAATAATTTTTATCTTTCACTATATATATTTTCTACTTTCTTCCTTAACCCCTTGAATACGATGACACCTACGTAGGCATCATGAGACGCGAGTAAGTATACGAGAATGTCAGCGTCGGGTGGGTGGTGTTGTAGGAGTGGTAGAGGAGAGAGATGAAATTAGCAGGCTGCCGTCAGGCATTTTCATTCATCTCCACAACACCCCCTTGGTAAATGAAACAAAAGTGTTTGATTGTATTTTTAATTTCTAATAGTTTTCCAAGAATGACTCCATTCCGACGCGAAAATCCTCTGTGAATATCAAATTGCCCCCAAAGAGAAAAAAACTTTGCGACACGTTGCTTTCTTATTCATTACTCGGCTCCTGAGGGATCCTAAGGTAGCTGAGTGACCCTCTTATTCTGTGAACAGGCTTGATCATTTTCTCGGTGGTTACAAACATTCTGGGTGAAAGAAAACGAGTATAACAGTTGTTACTTTATACTCTTTAATGCGTGTATTGTGATGCATCATCGTACGTCAGGTACCTAATGTGCGCGCAAATATCTGACTCGTATTGAAGGGGATCTACATTTTATTACATCTATAACACCATCTCTTGGGTGTTATATTGTCCTTAATGATAGAAGCGGTGGATATCCTTGACGAAATACTGTTGGTATTGGACTCCTTCTTAAATAATATTTGATTGCTGGAAGTAAAGTTTACATGACTTCCACGTGGTCGCATAAAAATGTCTGATCTTGGTAGTTTAGATATGACAAGGAAATTGGTTCCGGCGTCCTCCAGGCTTGAACATCTACTAGGAACCTTTACTGGGATCGACCTTGTTTATCTCAAAACTCTTCGTTCATCAAGACCTCCTTATTTGAAGGTTCTGTTCAAGCAGATCAACTCAGGATTATCTCATGTGAGGAATCTTCGTCAGAAATGGCTCTATAGCACAGTAAATTCTGTATACGATGCTGACGTCGTACTCATATTCATTTGATGACAATAGTTTTCTTGGTATTGAAATCATGATTACACGGGATGTTGTAGTGTTCACATTGACTTTGGGCCAACCCATAAAAGAATGTACTGACACTCATGAGATCCGTGGCCTTCAGCGGTTCCGGAATTTCCATAAGGGACATGACAACACCAACGAGAAGTTGGGTCACTCCACTTCATGACTAAAAGCTATGGCATATTTTTCTTAACGTGACAGAAACTGCGGTTTCCGTTCAGCATCTACTTACCAATGAGCTTTCTTCAGCGTTCATCGTTACTCTCGTATTGTCATATCAAATGCAGAACAGAAACTACTCTTCATGTTTTGTTTTTTTATCCTAAATCTCGTATAAGACGTTGAATTGCCATTCTCTGCTTGCTGATCCTTTTCACATAAAGAACCCCTAGAAGTGAATTAATATTATAACTTTTATTAGAAATGTCCCCTTACCTGTGTGAAGGAGAAACATACAATGTATCCAAAGTAGCCTTAACCCAGGAAGGTTTACTAGGAACAACCCTACTCGAATGAGAATCTCATCTCTTAGACATATATATTTCTTCTTAGTACCTGTTTTGATAATTATTTGTCCGCTATGAAAGTATTCTTTTAATTTGCATTCTACACCCGAGTAACTTCGACCACGAACTCACATTAAGATTTCCAACTTTGTTCGTTCCAAAAGACTCCTTTCTACACCGAAGTCACCCACAAAGTTCCGCGTCCATCCCACATCTCCACAAACACCTCTTCACACACCCGAGGAAACCTCACGAAGAAACCCACTCACAATCACTCTCAAAAACGTCTTTATACACCCAAAGGCTACTCACGAAGATCACCACACTAACCTACCCACCCGAACTCACAACACTTTAAAGACTTCTTAAAAAAAAAGTAAATAAAAAATAGAATAATAATAAAATTACCAAGAATGACTCCATCCCGACGCAAAAATCCTCTGTGAATATCAAATTGCCCCCAAAGAGAGAAAAACTTTGCGACACGTTGCTTTCTTATTCATTACTCGGCTCCTGAGGGATCCTAAGGTCATTCTCTCATTACGTCCAAATTAAATTCAAGAAAAGTCCAACATTTTAAACCTCCCAGAGTCTAAAACTGCGCGCGGCGATATTGTCTTCACCTCTTCCCCGGTTTTACATTGCACTGGTCCTTCCCTTAGATATTCAGAACCGTTTCATAAATCAGTTTCTGGTGCATCTTGAGCCTTTTTATTTACTTTTGTCAATTAACACAATGACTGGTCAAATAAAACGAGGTTACACAATACATAGTTAAAAAGTGAATAGTTGATAAACTAATAAATTGATAAATTAGCAAATAGACAAATGAATAAGTACATACTAATAAACATTTCCTCCTTTATAAGGGAAATCAAAGATTACTTTGATGATTTGTGAAATGCAGAGAAAGGGTATTTCCAATCCCCTCGCTCTGCACCACTTAGCCTCCTTTTCACAACACGTATGAGAGCACTTTAGTGGCATTCTTATCTCCGTATCAAAGGAGCATGAGAAATAAAGGGGTGGTGTTGTAGGAGTGGTAGAGGAGAGAGATGAAATTAACAGGCTGGCGTCAGGCATTTTCATTCATCTCCACAACACCCCCTTGGTAAATGAAACAAAAGTGCTTGATTATATTTTTAATTTCTAATAGTTTTCCAACCCATTTTTAACCCTAACCTAACTATAAACCTTTTCCTACTGTGAGTTCCGCTTGTTCCACGAAGATTAAATAAACACGAGTACCCGTTCACACAGACATACACGCACACACACACACACACACACACACACACACACACACACACACACACACACACACACACACACACACACACACACACACACACACACACACACACACACACACACACACACACACACACACACACACACACACACACACACACACACACATACGCGCGCACACACACACACACACACACACACACACACACACACACACACACACACACACACACACACACACACACACACACACACACACACACACACACACACACACACACACGTATGACTTGATGGGACAGTGGTAGCGTTCGCAGCTGCCACCGCGGTGGTCCGGGTTCGAATCACGCCCAGGGGTGAAAAAATATCAATATCGCTGCCCTGCGAGTCGTTGCTCCAATTCTCATGGGCGGGGAGTTTGTGGTGTGTATGCATGTAAGGTCTCAGCATTACCCATAGATCTATCATATATGAGCTCTGAGTTCTCTTCCGTGAGGGAAATAGCTGTTGATCACTAGTCCAACACGTGATCGAAGACCATGGTGAATCACACACATACATTCTTCGACTAAACTGTCCATGGGTTACAGGCCAACCCAAGAGCTTGATTTGCAAATCCATCCTAGAAAAATGAAATGAAATGAATTAGTGAGATAAAACAAGAAAAAAAAATCCCATAATTTTTGGTTACCCTTCAACAAATACAAAAGCTTAAAAAGTTTTGAATGATATTGTTATTCAATAGATGTTGAAATAAATTTCTATGATACTGTTGCTTCAGTCTGAAAGAGTGAGTTTGAGAAACATGTAAAGCAGACGGTAGTAATTGTAATAGTAATAGAAATTATCACAATAATACTGATGATAATAGAAATGACAAGGATGACAAATTTATTAATAGCTGAACTGATTATAGTACCCTTACCATCTTCATTGCTACTACTTCTGTTGCTACTATTGCTACTTTCAAAAGTACTGCTAAACTACTCCTTCTCCGTTCAGAAGTACTGCTAAACTACTACTATCATTTCTACTATCACTACTGATATTACGAATGAGATGATACGAAAAATTAATAGTTTCCATTAGATTTCAAAGTATGTTACATTCCCAAGGCTAAGATCAAATTACTTTTAAAATATGTATTTGGTAAAATATCAATCACGTTTACACAAATAGTCATTCATGGACCTTTGACCAACCACTAAAAAACAAAAAGAAAAAAACAACAACAAAAAGTTGCCTATATTTTTCATTTTTCTGTATCAATATAAAATTAGCTGAAATTTTTCATTTTATTGCATAAGATATGTAAATGTCATTATAAAATTTTTCTTCAAATGGTTTTTAAGTTCAAAAAGATAAACAAGATTTGATATGTTGATTTTACATTCTCATCTGCCAACCAGGGGTCAAATCCATTCAGAAACTCCACCGCACATTATGGATCCGGGATCTCTTTCATTCACAACAAAAAGAGATTAATTGCAGACTAATCTGAAATATATCAATAAATAAATATATTAATAAATAAATAAATAAATAAATGAATAAATAAATGAATAAATAAGTAAATAAATAAATAAATAAATAAATAAATAAATAAATAAATAAATAAATGAATGAATGAATGAATGAATGAATGAATGAATGAATGAATGAATGAATAAATAAATAAATAAATAAATAAATAAATAAATAAATAAATAAATAAATAAATAAATAAATAAATAAATAAATAAATAAATAAATAACTTTCCAAATATTCTACCTCCTCCATAACGCCATCCCTTCATTACGACATCGGTTTGCAAGGATAGAAGCGTTGGCTATAGCCAACGACATGCTAGTACTCAATTCCTCGTTTTTTCTAGGATCTAGCACTTACTAGCAACAGAACAGTTGGGCAATAAAGGTCTCAGACAACTAAAAAGTTACCCAAAAGATGACAGATTCAATTATTTTGCTTTCCATTTTGACAGGCATTAACTTTCACTATCAAGGAAAGAGAGTGTGCAATTTTTTTTTTCTTCGTATGGTCCCTCCTCTTTGTCTCCATTTGTCAATCTCGGTTCTAGATTATCGACATAATCGTTAAATTAATTACTCTACATAGAAAAATATGTTTATTGACATCTTTGAGGTATGTGAATGTATCTATCCATATATATATATATATATATATATATATATATATATATATATATATATATATATATATATATATATATATATATATATATTTATCTAGGGCATTTTCCCCTTACAAGGGAAGTAGCCAAAGTCAAGGGCATATATCCACTCCCACCCATTTCAACCCCACCCCCACATACTCCACTCCCATTCACCCTCCCTCTCTCCCTCCCTCATTTCTTGGCTCCTCCTGGAAGACGGGTCATCCTTGCATCTCGTCCACTGCCCTGGGTCAGAAGCAATACAGCAGGACACACCACATCCACAGTAAGGCCACTTCATTTAATCGGCGACACCCCACCCCCATCTCTCAGTCCTCCCATGCAGAAAAAAGAGAAGTTAGGGAGAAATCCCTTCTGACTGCGTCAAAATTTAATTTACACATACTCCCTCCCCCTCCCCATGTCCAACCCACTCCACACCGTGCATCACAACATTATCTATTTACAACCATCCTCCACTCACAATGGA
>NC_134810.1:1140305-1155305 GCF_046742065.1 Oratosquilla oratoria | reverse complement strand
ATATAGCCCTTGTGCTCTAGTGTAATAAGGCTGATATTTGTTACAAAATTTGTATATGATGGCATCAAGTTTGTTGGGTGTAAAGATAATGTCGTTATCCCATTTTACCACAGTAGTGTATTTTATACACTTCATTCTGGCAACAATAAAGAGATTCTACTCGATTCTATATAGCCATTGTGTGTGTGTGTGTGTGTGTGTGTGTGTGTGTGTGTGTGTGTGTGTGTGTGTGTGTGTGTGTGTGTGTGTGTGAGTGTGTGTGTGTGTGTGTGTGTGTGTGTGTGTGTGTGTGTGTGTGTGTGTGTGTGTGTGTGTGTGTGTGTGTGTGTGTGTGTGTGCGTGTGTGTGTGTGTGTGTGTGTGTGTGTGTGTGTGTGTGTGTGCGTATTCACTTGGTCTTTGGATCACGTGTTGGACTCGTGATCGACAGCTATTTCTCTCCTGGAAGAGAGCTCAGAGCTCGTAGGTCCGATCTATGGGTAATGCTATGACCTTGTACACACACACACACACCCAACTCCCCGCCCACGAGAGTCAGAGTAACGACCCGAAGCGCAGCGGTACCGAAATAATTTGGGTGTGTGTATGTGTGTGTGTGTGTGTGTGTGTGTGTGTGTGTGTGTGTGTGTGTGTGTGTGTGTGTGTGTGTGTGTGTGTGTGTGTGTGTGTGTGTGTGTGTGTGTGTGTGTGTGTGTGTGTGTGTGTGTGTACGTGTGTGTGTAGATTTGCTGCTTGGTCTACATTGAGTTAGGATAGCTTTAATGTTTAATGTCTTCGTCTTGACTGCTATACAATCGCAGTTGGTGGTTGTCATTTAATTTCTCCTATATCTCCTATGTACAATGCATGGTCTGAGTCTGGACACTCGGTATTCATGCATGGGATAATATTTACACAAAAAAGTGAACATGAATGAAATATGTTTCACGTATGCTGGTAAAGAATTGCTGATGTTGTAGGTTGGCAATGTTGGACGCAGATGTTTCGATTGCTTGGCCAGTTGTCCCGGGTGAGGTCAGAAGCACCTGACCCCTCTGACCACTGTCATATCCGACCAACAATGGTGGGTCTCTTGGGAGTTGTTTGAAAATGTCGGACGTTCATTCTCGCACCAAATGCGTGCGTCAGCACGTGTGCACTTTAGACATCTAAAGGATTTTAATCTTCCAACTTCCCTTCAATCATCTTGCAACATATGTATGTACCTCTGTGTGTGTGTGTATGTGTGGAATAAATATATTTGCTGGAAAAATATTTTTCTTAACGAGTTTTCTATATGAGGAAAAATACTATTATGTCTAAATATTTTGTAACACAGAAGACTCCGCGGAAGTGAATAGGATAGCCTGGTGCTAGTAGCCACAATGACATATAGGAGGACCACCATGTACGGATAGGTTAACGAACAACAGTATATGAACTCGTTATTAAGTAGCCAATAGAGATAAAATTTTCGATTGTATTTCGAATTTTGAATTTAAAAAATTCTATGATAAATCAATGAAAAGTAATTAAAAACAATAATAATCTTATTTATTATTTCTGTGCGCAACGATGAAAAAATACGCAATCTAGGAACCAATCAAATGATTGACTCCCATTTTCAGAAGATTTCAGCAGTCCCATATTGGTTAGATCTGATACAATATATTTACTTCACCTGACTTTTTAACCATGTGTGTCACTGTATAAATAATATGAAATATAAGAATATTGATGGCTATGTAAAGAAGGTTCATGACTGAAACAAAAATTCTTTGATCAATTAAAAAAGGAAATATTAATGCGCTGACGGAAGCAAAGGAATTGAGATGTTGAGAAATGAATGAAAATGTGAATTTTGAATTTAATTAGTTATTTCTAAGTTTGTGTGTGTTTGTTTGTTTTGTGTGTGTGTGTGTGTGTGTGTGTGTGTGTGTGTGTGTGTGTGTGTGTGTGTGTGTGTGTGTGTGTGTGTGTGTGTGTGTGTGTGTGTGTGTGTGTGTGTGTGTGTGTGTGTGTGTGTGTGTGTGTGTGTGTATGTGTGCGCTTGTGTGACTGGGTGGTGTGATTCACCTTGGTCTTTGGCGTGCGTGTGGGAGTGTGTGGGTGCGTTTTTTGTGTATACATAAATAAATACATACATACATACATACATACATACATACATACATACATACATACATACATACATACATACATACATACATACATACATACATACATAAAAACATACATACATACAGAGATACATACATACATACATACATACATACATACATACATACATACATACATACATACATACATACATACATACATATATTCATACATACATAGTACATACATACATACATACATACATACATACATACATACATACATACATACATACATACATACATACATACATACATTACATACATACATACATACATACATATATACATACATATGCATACATACTGTTACATCTGCGATGTATAATTGCCAAATATGTAATTGTAATTGTTGTTTCGAGGAGATGTCATGTTACGTGTGTTCGTATTGTGCTGCTTTGGTTATGTCCAAATATGTCACCGTAAGGTATTTTCTTTACTATGTATTGTATGTATCTATTAATGTAACTATGGTATTAGTTTATAATAATATTGACTGTTTTTTGGTAATATGTTGATTATTCAAGTGTCCATTGCGCATGCGTCTCTGCTACGTCACAGGCCGTGACGTAAAAATATTTCGTTTGTATTTCCCGCTTAAACAATGTAGGCTCGTCAGGCTAGGTAAATCCCGCCCCCCTTGTAGTATCCAACGAGTCTATACGATTGTCCAGACCCTGCTTAGACCTACTACACGGGTCAGATTCAAAATGCCAGCCTTGAGGTTAGTACCCTTTTCCCTTGATATAGCAGCAAGCCAGATTTACTAGGACTTAGCTTTGTAGAGCCCTATAATAAGTGAACGCGGAGTGAGTAGTATTGGGGCTTAGAATTAGCTTATATTTCATGACTGTTTGGTAATCTGTGACCCGGTCTTACGTCTGTTCAACCCCGTTAAAACCTTCGAACTTGATTCTTTTGTGTAATGTCAAATGTATGATCGGAAGTCAGATGTATTATGTAAAATCATGTTTGTTTAATTGTAATAGTGTCTTTGTTATATTATTTTCGTGTCATTTTACTTGTATTAACTTTCATACTTATAATTTATTTAATTATATTTCTTTAAGTTAAGTTAGTTTGATTTTCTTTCCCCGGTGTCCGACCGGGTGGCGACCTTATTCAGTTCTTTTGACCGTTTGAACCCGTAATAGACATAGGGTCTAAGGGTTCCCTTGATGTTACAAACTTCAGATATTCACAAGGCCGGTGAACCTTTGGTACTTTAGAGAGGTTTGTAACATTAATTGGCGCCTCATTGCCAGGATTTAACGGTAAATTGGAAAGACGTTCGACGTGGATCAGTGATAATAGGAAAACCCACAGATAAGGAAATTCAAGGTCTCACCATACCGGAATTGAAATTGATAGCACATTATTTTGGAGCTAGTTCGACCCACGGGCTAAAAGGGGAGTTAGTACACATGGTGGTGGCAATGTTGCATGATTGAGACGAAAGTGTGCCGGCGAGAGATGAAGAGAGAGCGACAGAACAAGGTTCTGCCAGCTCAGCGAATTTAGATGATCGGGAAGGTAGTGACGCTGATGGTGAATCCCGACACACAGAATCTCGATTAAGCGAGTTGCAGTTAAAATTAGAAATAGCTAAATTAGAAGCCCAATCTAGAAGGGAAGAAACTGAGAGGGCTAGATTAGAAATTGAGTGTCTTAAACTTAAATCTGAATTGCAAGAGAATGAACAAGTGCTACCAATTCCTCAAACCGTGAATGCGAGACCCGAGTTTGATGTAGTGCAGAATGCGAGGTTGCTTCCTGAGTTCGATGAATCCAATGTGGACCAATACTTTAGAATTTTTGAAAGGATGGCTAAAGATTATTCATGGCCAAAGAAGTTTTGGCCTGCGCTGTTGCGGACTAACTTAAGAGGGAAGCCCTTGAGAGTATATGGCGCCCTAGAGGACGCACAGGCGAAGGACTATGACATGGTCAAGACGGCCATCCTTAGGGCATGTGAACTCGTTCCCGAGTTGTATAGGATAAAGTTTAGGAAACTAAGGAAACAACCTAACATCTCGCACGTGGAGTTTAGTAGAGAAAAGCGTTTATTGTGGGACCAGTGGTTAAGATCTAACAAGATTAATAAAGATTTCGATAGACCGGCTGAACTGCTACTGGTAGAGGAGTATCTGAGATCCATCCCTAAAGAGGTATCATTGTATCTTCAGAAAAAGAAGTCTCCAAATTGGAGGAGGCCGCAGTGTTAGCCGATAAGTATGAATTGATAAGACCTGCAGGGAAGTTCTCGGTTACTCACAAGGGAAAAGGAGACCTGGCAATAAATAGGCAGAGAATCTCGCTCTCATCAGGTGGGTCACCTACCAAATCCATAGAAGTCAAGAAAGATGACTGTAGTAAGTCATCAATGGTTAAGTCATGTTTTTATTGTGGAAGGGTAGGCCACCAAATGAGAGATTGTTGGAAGAGACGAAGAGAGATGAAAGGTGTCAAGCCCGTATCTTTAACAAATAAGGTTGAGAGCACCTCCACTAAGGGCAAGGCCCAGGGAGAGAGTGAAGCCAAAGCCGTGGTATTGATGAGTTATATAGGTAAAAGCCCATCAGAGATGGATGGGGGTAAAGTAGATGAATTGGAGGGTAAACTTAAACCTCACTTAAAGGGATATCAGCCATTTTTATTCCAAGGCTGGATATCCATAGGAGGAGACCGGAAACGAGTCACCATCCTACGGGACTCGGGAGCCCTCCAGTCCCTAATACTGAGTAGTCTGGTGAGAAGTCCAGTGGTTGGAGGGAGTGTAACGGTAAGTTCCCTAGGGGGCCTAGCCAAGGTACCTCTAGTATCCATAGACCTACAGTCGCCTCTCTACGAGGGACAGGCTATGGTAGGGATGGTAGATGAATTACCAGTTGTAGGTGTGGATGTTATATTAGGAAATGATTTGGTTGGTGGGAAGATGTGTCCCACACCGATAGTTTCGGAGGTACCGGTTGTTTTGGAAGAGACCGAGCAACTAGAGAGACAGCACCCGGGGTTATTTCCGGTTTGCGCTGTTACGAGGGCGATGGCAGCACAGAGGGAGTGGTCTAAGGACCAGGTGAGACCAGTAAGGGTCTCGAGTGGGGAAAACTGTGGAAAACCTGAATGTGAGGACAGTATGAACCCCGAGGAAGAACTCCCAAGTGAGGAAGCCCAGGTCGAAGCAGAGTTTGACCTGAAGCCTCTGTTCCAGGAGGAACAAGTAAGTGAAACCGATGTGTATGACTTGACTCGCTTGTTTATGGAAAAGAAACAGGCGGGCACAAGATGTCTCAGTGACTTGCAGAGTGTCGATCCCGACTTACGGGAACTATATGAAAGGGTAGAGAGTGGTAGTGAACTATCAGAGGAGTATTACTTGGACAAGGGAGTACTATTCCGCCGATGGGTGGAAAGTACCTGCCCCACTGATGATGCAGTGTGGTCCGAGAGACGGCAAGTGATGTTGCCGAGGATCTACCGGAAAGAAGTTCTACGGCTAGGGCATGATAGTCCCCTTTCTGGACATTTGGGTGTACGCAAAACTTTAGACCGTATCTGGCAACATTTCTATTGGCCAGGAATTAGAAGGGATGTGGCACAGCACTGCCGTACTTGCCACACTTGTCAGTTGGTAGGAAAACCAAACCAACCTGTACCTGTAGCCCCTTTGAAACCAATCCCTGTAGGAGAGGAACCCTTTGCTAAGGTTGTCGTGGATATAGTGGGTCCGTTGCCTAAGACTGCTAGGGGACATGAGTATATTCTCACCTTGATGGATACATTTTCTAGGTATCCCGAGGCGATACCACTACGTAAAGTGCGCGCCAAAGTGGTGTTGCATGAGCTGATTAGCTTCTTTACGAAGTGGGGACTACCTCGCGAGTTACAGACAGACCAGGGGTCTGTGTTTTTATCTAGAGGTTATGCAGAGTTTGGGAGCACTGGGGATAACGAAAGTGACGTCAAGTGCTTACCATCCTCAGAGTCAAGGTGCCCTTGAACGGTACCATCAAACGTTAAAAACAATGTTGAGGAAATGGTGCTTAGAAAATGATACGGGGTGGGACCAAGCCTTACCATACCTGTTGTTTGCAGTGCGTGAAGTACCCAACGAATCGTTGGGCCTCTCACCTTTTGCATTAGTTTTCGGACACGAGGTTCGAGGAACTCTTAAAGTCCTGAAAGAATGTTTATTGAAAGAGCCTAGTTCTGCCTCAAAGGACATGTCGAAGTCGGTGACTGACATGAAAGGTAAGTTGGCCGCGTGTTGGGAAATGGCCAGAGAAAATTTAATGAGTGCTCAGGAAAGAATGAAGCGACATTATGACAGAAATGCCAAAATACGGGAATTTAATCCCGGTGATAGTGTGTTGGCCCTGCTGCCTTTTCAAGGTAACCCCTTATTAAGGGCAAAGTTCAGTGGACCCTATGAGGTAGTGAAACGAGTAGGGGAACTAAACTATATTGTTGCCACTCCAGATCGGAGACGGAGTCAACAATTATGCCATATAAATATGTTAAAGTTGTATCGAGAAAGGGAGCAGAACCCGGTGGGTGAAACTATCACGAGTGTTTGTACGGTTTCTCTCATGCATGAAGTAGACGAGGACACTATTTCCCCCACCTTAGAGATGCCGTGGAAGGAGAATGCAGGAGGGTGGCCCCAGGTGGTGGATAAGCTGGACCACCTCACGGCTACACAACGGGAGGACTTAACTGCCTTATTAAGTAAGTATCAGGAGGTCTTTCGAGATACTCCTGGAAAGACTGACCTAATTCTGCATGATGTTGATGTAGGAGACGCGAAGCCTATTAAGCTTGCACAGTATCGTGTCAACCCGCAACGAGCAGCCATAATCAGGAAGGAAATAGACTATATGCTGGCCCACGGTTTAATTACGCCAGCACAAAGTGAGTGGAGCTCGCTAGTGATCTTAGTTCCGAAAGCAGATGGTACTCAGCGGTTTTGTGTCGATTTCCGACGCGTGAATACAGTGACCAAAAGGGACTCGTACCCCTTACCTAGGTTAGAAGAGTGTATAGATAGAGTTGGAGGGGCACATTTCATAACTAAATTAGATCTGCTCCGTGGATATTGGCAAGTACCCATGACACCCCGTGCCCAGTCTATCTCCTGTTTCGCCGCATTGGGAAAGACTTACCAATGTAAGGTTATGCCCTTTGGTATGACCAACGCCCCTGCCACGTTCCAACGGTTAATGAATAAAATTACCGAGGACATACCTGGCTGTGTAACCTACCTCGATGATGTCGTAGTGTATAGTGACACTTGGCAGGATCATTTGGATCGTCTAACCTTACTTTTTGACAAGTTAGTGTCTGCCAATTTAGTGCTCAATCTAACAAAGTGTGAATTTGTTCAGGCCAAGGTGCATTATCTTGGTTATGTGATCGGACAAGGAGAATTGGCTCCTCCCCAGGCCAAAGTGGAAGCCATTCTCAGAATTCCAGTACCTCAGACCAAGAGGGAGATTCGTAGTTTTGTAGGAACCATTGCCTTTTATATAATGTTCATCTATAATTTCTCTTCCTTAATAGCTCCTTTAACCGACCTGCTAAAGAAAGGAGCCAAGTTCCAGTGGACTGAGTCTTGCAACACCGCTTTTGTTCAAGCAAAGAGCCTTTTGTGTACCAGACTTCACGAAACCATTTTCTCTGTATTGTGACGCCAGCAACATTGGTGTTGGTGCCGTACTATTACAAGCTAAAGACACTGTGGATCATCCTGTGAGTTACTTCAGCAGAAAACTGAATGTGGCTCAGAAAAAGTATTCCACAATTGAAAAGGAATTATTATCCATTATTTTGGCTTTGAAACATTTTGATGTATATATCCCTGTTGGCGCAAATGTAACTGTGTTCACTGACCACCATCCCTTAAAATATATTCAGAAGTTCAAGGAGAAGAACCTCCGCTTAACTAGGTGGAGTCTATTTTTACAAGAATATAATCTAGATGTAAAACATATTTCTGGGAGGAATAATGTGATAGCAGACTGTCTGTCTAGATCATAGCACATATCTGCCGAAAGTAAAGAAAAAAATTCTTTTCAAGAATTTTTTTCTCTTTTGGTGGGGGAGGTGTTACATCTGCGATGTATAATTGCCAAATATGTAATTGTAATTGTTGTTTCGAGGAGATGTCATGTTACGTGTGTTCATATTGTGCTGCTTTGGTTATGTCCAAATATGTCACCGTAAGGTATTTTCTTTACTATGTATTGTATGTATCTATTAATGTAACTATGGTATTAGTTTATAATAATATTGACTGTTTTTTGGTAATATGTTGATTATTCAAGTGTCCATTGCGCATGCGTCTCTGCTACGTCACAGGCCGTGACGTAAAAATATTTCGTTTGTATTTCCCGCTTAAACAATGTAGGCTCGTCAGGCTAGGTAAATCCCCCCCCCCCCTTGTAGTATCCAACGAGTCTATACGATTGTCCAGACCCTGCTTAGACCTACTACACGGGTTAGATTCAAAATGCCAGCCTTGAGGTTAGTAGCTTTGTAGAGCCCTATAATAAGTGAACGCGGAATGAGTAGTATTGGGGCTTAGGATTAGCTTATATTTCATGACTGTTTGGTAATCTGTGACCCGGTCTTACGTCTGTTCAACCCCGTTAAAACCTTCGAACTTGATTCTTTTGTGTAATGTCAAATGTATGATCGGAAGTCAGATGTATTATGTAAAATCATGTTTGTTTAATTGTAATAGTGTCTTTGTTATATTATTTTCGTGTCATTTTACTTGTATTAACTTTCATACTTATAATTTATTTAATTATATTTCTTTAAGTTAAGTTAGTTTGATTTTCTTTTCCCGGTGTCCGACCGGGTGGCGACCTTATTCAGTTCTTTTGACCGTTTGAACCCGTAATAGACATAGGGTCTAAGGGTTCCCTTGATGTTACAAACTTCAGATATTCACAAGGCCGGTGAACCTTTGGTACTTTAGAGAGGTTTGTAACAATACATACATACATACATACATACATATATACATACATACATACATTCATATATACATACATACATACTTACTTACTTACTTACATACATACATACATACATACATACATACATACATACATACATACATACATACATACATGCATGCATGCATGCATATACCAAAGGCTTTTTCCCCCTTACAAGGAAGGTAGCCAAAAAGAAAAAGGCATAGAAACCACTCCCACCCATTCCATCCCCTGCATATTCCACTGCTCTCTACCCTCTTCCCTCCCTTACTTTTTGGCACGTACTAGATGACGGGTTATCCCTGAATACTGTCCACTGCCCTGAGTCAGAAGCAGTGTCGCAAGACACAGCACATCCACAGCAAGGCCGCTTCATTAATTCGTCGACCCCCCCCCCCTCTCTCTGTCCTCTCATGCAGAAAAGGAGAAGACGGGGAGAAATCCCTTCGGGCTGCGTCAATTTATTTCTCATACATACTCCCTCACCCCCCATCCTCCACCCCCTCATGCATCACAGCATCATCCATACACAACCCTTTCTCTATTCACCCCTTCTTCTGTCCTCTCCCGTCATTCCTCAAAAGACATTCCTCTCTTTTGTAATGCCCCTTTTACCCCATCCATCCATCTCATTCTAGGATGCTCCTCATATTCCTTCCTTCCACCTTTGCCTTCCACACCTCTTTTACCAATCTTTCTTCACTCATTCTTCCCATGTGTCCAAAACATCCTAATACTCTTTCATCAACCCTATCTCCCAGCTCCTTTTCTACCCCTGTTCTCCTCTTCACCTCCTCATTTCTCACTCTATCCAGCCTAGTAACCCCTATCATACTTCTGACACCTCATCTCAAACACATTCAAACTCCTTCTCTCAAAGGATTACAAAGGCGGAGCATGCCGACAGGAGACCTTTTGGTCCATATCTAGGTCGGATGCGAAAAAAAATCATAATAATAATAAAACAATAAATATATTCCATGTTTCTGCCCCGTAGAGTGCTGTCGGCACAATCACTCCTTCATATAACCTCCTCTTAGCCTCCATTCCCAAATGTCTATTTCTCATTACACTTTTTAATCCGCCAAGACATTTACTCGCTTTTCTCAGTCTACATTCCATCTCCATCTCACTCCAGTCTCTCTCCTTTAATACTTACTTCCAGCCTGCTGCCACACTCTCCCCTTGTACAAGGAGCAGGTTCTATTGTAAGCATGTGTTCTTAATGTCGACAGCATTTTGATAGTTGCAGATTTTCTTTTGTATATTTTCTACCTTTCTAACAACGATTCGACCATTTGGGAGATGGGCAAATACCAGTTGACCAAAATTGATAATTTAATTTTCAACGTTTCGTCTGCAAAGAGATATCATCAGGAAAACCTGTAACATATAAATAACATTCTTACAGAAATATAGGACTTGGGAGATTACATTGGTATTAAAACATTGCAAAAATTACAAGAATTGAAAATAGACATGAATAAGTCAAATGGTTACAAATACAGATACGTGGACTGCTGTGTGACAATACTTTCAAAATCAAAAATTAAAAGAATGACATATGAGATCGTGGGGCTTTGGCTTATATACCAGAGACTAACGTTCATGGGTGGTGGAAGGGGGAGGGGGTAGAGAGAGGGACAGAGGGAGGATTGACCTGTCTTGACGGCGTCGGCATGGGGGTGGGGAATGGTGGCGGGGTCGGTTGGAGGGGAAGATGGATGGAGTGGGTGAGAGGAGGGTGGGAGAGGGCGATTATGACCTGTGATGCGGGAGTGTAGGAAGCGGAGGGGTCGGTTGCAAGGAGAGGGATGGAGGGGTTCGCCATAGGGGAAGAAAATTATTGTAAAAGTTGATGTTTGAAATCATATAACCCTGGATGTTTATAATGGGATTATATTCTCTTATATACATAGGTTCTAAAAGCTTGAGTTTTTTCGTGGGTCTCTACTACCTGTGATTATTTTAGTGTTCTTAACTAAGCTCTCACGGATGACGGTTTGGTTATGAATTTCTATTCGTGTAACGTTTGATATCTCCATTTTGTAAATGCATTGATATTCTTCAACTGAGACTACATATGGTATGTCCAATGTAGTTTGATTTGCGAGTTGCACAGTTCTCAATAAAACATTTAAACTCATATACTACATTTGTTTTAGGAAGTCTCAGTATTGTTATTCAGGTTGTTCTTCATAACAAAAGGGATTAATTGGAATAGTTGAAATAGTAAACAACTACTCGGATTTTCTTTTCGTTAGAGATTGGGTGGCAGTTTTTAAAGATGATATCTTTTATGATTTTCTCATCTTTTTTTTTTTTTTTTGTATGCCTTAGTGAAGATGTTATGTTAATAGATGTTAATGAATTGGGGTATGTAGGATGTTTGGGAGGAA
Source organism: Oratosquilla oratoria (assembly GCF_046742065.1). Lineage (NCBI taxonomy): Eukaryota > Metazoa > Arthropoda > Malacostraca > Stomatopoda > Squillidae > Oratosquilla > Oratosquilla oratoria. The sequence continues at coordinate 1,143,765 of NC_134810.1, read as the reverse complement.
CTATTTTCTATTATAGTAATTTTTGCAATGGTTTGATACATCGTAACCTCCCAAGTCCTATATTTCTTTACGAATGTTATTTATATGTTGCAGATTTTCCTGATGATGTCTCTTTGTAGAAAAACGTTGAAAATTTATTATTAATTTTGGTCAACTGGTATTTGCCCACCCCATGTGGTGGACAATTTTGTCTTTTGCCGTTTGGTTAATTAGTTTGTACTTTACCTCCTTTTCGGCTTTTAGCTTTCTACCTGGTGGCCCTGTTTCGAGGCATTCTTTCTTGTGGTCATTTGACAACCCTTGTTATTGTGGTTTATCTATTCATTCTTTTATTTGTTTTATTCATTTTACTTTTTCTCTTTTTATTTTGTTTTATTCTGGGTGACCGGTTGTATGCTATAATCGGATGGATATGTCAACTATTTTTTCTTTTATAATTTTAGTTTTTGGTCTAGCTTTTATTTGCATTTTATTATTAATATGATGTGAGTATTTTTGAGAACGGGTTTCAACCTAGAGACGATTGTATATTCTGGAGGTTAACGGCCAACTTGGAATCATGTCACAGTGTAGCGTGCAAGATATCGTTATCTTATTTATTTTCTTGTTATTTCTACTGTCTTTTTCCGTTTTGTTTTGTTCTATTCTGGATGGTGGGCTGTAATGGAACGGTCTGACTGGATAGGAATGTCACCAAGGTTTTTGTTTTTATTTCCATTTGTAGTCACTAGTCTTTTTATGACATTTTATTCATTTTATAGTTTATGAAACTTTATGAATAAGTGGAGACGAATGTATTTTCTGAAGAGTAACGGTGAAGCTGGGGGACCTAATACTCCAGGAGCCAGGGGTCATTTGCATGCATAAGAGTGCCACTCAGTTTCTTTCTTGATCTGGTTAGAGGGTCACCTCAGACATCTGAAAAATCAAAGTGGACGCTCAGCTGACTGCCATCAGGGTAGATATTTGAGGATTTTTTATGGGCGTCGGCTCTCGGAATAATGACCAAAATCTGGGGTAGGGGAAAGTCAGTTTTACCTGGAACGGTCAGTTCTATAATGATGGGTAGATCATTGCGATTGGTCAAGACCAGAGGTCACCAGAGGTCAAGCTATGACGTAAAACGTCACCTGCTTAGAATCTGACCTCCAAACACAAAAGGATACCATAGTATTGGGAAAAAATATAGTTTATTCTTCACTTTTCTCTTATTTCTACCTCAGATCATGAGTAAGTTTTTAAATCAACAGTGGAGAAAATATGGTAATAATTAACCCTTTGTTGGCCAACTCAAAATTGACCAAAAATTGGAAAAATCAATATTTTGGCCAGAAAATGCCGCAAATGACAGATCAGTGACAAGCTTACTTTATTCAACTTCTTTTTCCAGATCATTAATCAAATAAACATAAATTCAAATCAAATCTCTTGTTACATCATTTGACCTAGATACAGTGAATCTCACCTAGATTCAGTGAATCTCTCGATAGTACATGCCTATGCTGGGGGAGTGATTTCCCGTTTTTTTTTTTTTTTACACTTTTTTTTTTTTACACTTTTTTGGCGAATATCATCAGTTCACTTTCTGAAATGTGAAGACTGCATGCAGGCTATTTTAATTATTTGAAGGCCTGTATTAGCTAGGAGACCATGCCTATACTCTTATTTTAGATTGATCCCCATGGTACGGAAGGGTCAGCAGAGTTAGATGCACAGTAAGGTCTAGGTAGTAATGTGCACTATTCTATATCATATACAGTGGAGATCACATTAATTTGACCCTTTGATGAACAAGACAGATACAAACTATACGTTCTGCAATATCCTATGATAAAAGCTGTCATGGGTGCAATTGGCAACTACGTGAAAGGTAGTGGTGCTGAGACAGCCTTAGTGGAGGATGTAGTGAAATCAGTCTTTGAAGGGTCACAATAAGTGAGATCTTTAAAGGGGCTCATGATGTTAGCAGAATGTGTAGAGCAGTTGCAGTGGACCGAATTCTTTAGAGTGAAGGGAATTGAAATGTATATGGCTGAGCTTCAGCTTCTGTCCATGATGGATTTGGCTGTGGCTGAAAAGCATTGGAATGAGAGCAAACGGCTGTTGCAGACATTCTTGGACAGTTCGTCTCAAATGATTTTAAGAGATTTTTATCCCAGCGGTGCCTTGAATAGCAGACATTTGCATTTTGGGATCAATTTGTCCAAATGGTAAACAGTCTGATGGATCTAGTGCGAGCAGATAGAGAGGGCAATTGGGAATTACACTTGCACAGTGTAGAGCTAGTCTTGTCACTGTTTGCTGGTTGTGATCGTACGAACTATCTTCTTTGGGGGTCGGTTTACCTCGAAGACATGAGGCAACTGCCTGAAACGGCACCTCATATCCATGAGAATTTCATGGCAGGACGGTTTTCAGTCAAGAGAACACAAGGGCGTTTTGTTGCAGTGGGTGCAGACATGTGTCTGGAGCAGACAATAAACAAATCTGCACAAAGTGCCAGTGGTATTATTGGCAATACCAAGAGGAAAGCGTACGTGGCTCAATGGCAAATGATTCATCGTGAAATGCTAGCTGTGTTGCATAAACAGCGAGAGTTGAGTGGATTTGAATTGGCCAACACAGAGCTACTGATGAATCATGAGTTTGCCAAACCAGCTACTTTGGCCAGTAAAAACTGACATTCAGGGTGTCATTCGTTACATCCAGCATGAGAATCCTGTGTTGGTCTCAACCGATGTTGGTAGTGATGGTGGAAATCTCCATAATATCATCACACAGGAAATTGTTTCTGATGATGTAAGCAAAAGTTTGCTTAATTTCACATCAAAGTACACTGAGCTATATGAAACATATCGGACAGAGACATTTGTAACAAAAAAGATATCTGTCTTTGAGACAATTCATAAGAACGATCTGAAAATATTCAAGGATCCTGAACCTGGGAAGTCAGCTGTAGCAAGTGAACTCAAGGATAAAGGTCTAAAGCAGTTAGCTGAAGAACAGAAGCTATTTGACATAGCACGCATGCGAGGATATGACATAGAAGTTTTGTTGAAGTATGACCTGGTTGATGCCTGCTATCTTTTTGATGGCAAAGGGCTTATGATCAAGTCACAAAAGAGTGATATTTATGCTGAACTGGAAAAAGTTCTCTCAGATGATGACTATGGTTCACCAAAAACATGGTCACCAGAACAGACTGCTACCATTGTAGATGTGATGGGTTGGGTGCGCCGAATGCAGCTTGTGTCTATTAAGACGTGCAGTGATCTCTGTACCAACTTTTGAAAATCATCTACAGCATGAGTATCAATTCAAAGCGAATTGACGATGTCTTTGACACATACATTGACGGGTCAGTTATAGACAGTGAACGTATCAGACGGTGCACCACAAACCCAATTTACATAAATGAACTTGGTAAAGAAACAAGGTTGCCGATGTCAAAAGATGCATT
>NC_134810.1:1117805-1135305 GCF_046742065.1 Oratosquilla oratoria | reverse complement strand
AGTTCTACTGAAGTAGGTTGAGGGAATTCAATGACAGCTTTTACCTTGTCGTTGGCCGTGAGGACACCACTTGCGTTTAGCACATGTCCTAGGAAACGTATTTCCTTCTTAATTAATGAACAATTTGTTAACTTTAGTTTAAGGTCTGACTTTGCCATTCGAGAGAGAACAGCTTGTAGTGTTTGCAAGTGGTCTGAGACAGACTTCGAGGTAATGACTATATCACCAAGATATATGAAGACGCTCTCACCAGTCAGCCCTGCGGGGACTGTGTTCATGAGTCGTGTAAAAACAGACGGGACAGAAACAAATCCCATGGCTAAACTTTTGAAGTTTAAAATGTCCAGTTGGCGTGTTCAAGGCTATAAGAGGACGTAATTCAGGAGCAAGGACATTTGAAAATATCCAGACATAACATCGAGAGTGGTAAAGACAGCCGATAGGGTGAAGGAGGTCTTGCAAGACTGGGATTGGGTGGCGACCCGGAACAGTTAGTTTATTGAGTTCTCTAAAGCCAACAGCAGGGCGGAATGAACCATCTGGTTTAGGAACAATGAAAGAGGGAAATTTCATTCTGAAATGGAAAGTTTTATTATATTTTGAGCAATCATATCATCAATGAGCTTATTTACCACGTGTCGTTTGCTATGAGGTATTTTGTATGCAGGAATATAGCACTGGTGGGCATTTGTTTTAAGGGGAATGTGATGCTGAATGAAATAGGCTACACCAATAGGATGCAAACAGGAACAGTACTGAACTGGTTCTCCATGATTAGAATTTGAGAAGGATATGCTAGAAAGTCACATAGGTTAGTACCTTTATCAAGTTTCATAGGGGCATTAGTGTCATTGGCAACAAGGAAATATATATGATCTTGCTTAGAAGTAGAACATAAGACTGAAAAAAGAGAAATACCTTTGGCACGAATGATTTCTAGCATACAGACTAGGTCGATTTCCGTTGCTTGGAAAATGCGGATGTGAATTTTTGTGTATCGTAGGGCTGAGTAGTACTGCGTGAGTGTTTGGAATGTGTTAACACTCGATAGACTGGGGCAGAGTCAATGAGTCAATTGAAAGTTCATCCAAGAGAGGGGAGGAATAATCTTCAGTAGGTGAAATGCCAATATTGTTCAATGAGTGCTTTGTTCCAATTTTGGCTGATTTAGATGTGCGGTAAGATATGTCCACAGCAGAAGAAGGTGAAGAACTCTGAGAAGAAGTATGTATCTCCTCACGTGATGAAGCAGAGCTACAGACATGGAAAGTACTACTGACATCTGAAGTAGAAACTTGGTCTGTAGGAGATCTCTCGGTCATGTAAATGTTACTAACAGCACAATTTGAAGGTGCTAAAGGTAAGACAGGAAAGAAATGACCCGAATAAACTATTTCATGTTGGGGAAGGATAAATAGAAATATCATAATCCTTTATTATGGACAAACCTATGAGTATGTTACTAGGGAAATTAACGTCAGCTAGGTACAAGGTAACTGGTAGAGAAACTAACATCAAGAGTGACTTGACCAATCACTGGAAATTGGATACCATCAACATTGCAAAGATAAATATCGGGGGATATTCCAAAATGAGGTACGAATGTCTATGAAAACTGAAATGGGGAAGGTATCCGATGTAGCAGCACTTGTCAAAGCATGAATCCAAGTATCAGGGTTAGAGAGGTTATACACAAGAGGGGCTTAGGAGGGATCTAAGTGGGAGGTAGTGAGGAAAGTAACACCCTGGGAATGCTAGTAGGTTAATTGTCATTTAGTGATGAGTGACGAGAAGAGGAAGAAGGATGTGAGGTGGGGAAGGGAGGTCGTGAACGTGGACGTTGGTACCGCAGGATACGGCACTCGTCTGTGTAATTAATTATATCACTGTGGTAGTCCTAGTACTGATCTAGAGGACTGGATAGATGTTTCCAACACCTAGTTGCAAGGTGACCAGGTTTTTATCAACAGAAATGGCAAATAACGCGTCTTCTGGAAGGTGAACGTGGACGTGAATGAGATTTGTAACGAGAACGAGAAGAAGTGCGTGTTCTCGTGTGAAGAGGTGACACTTAGGCAACAGGGGAAGGTTGTGATGCTGTGAGTGGAGCTCACTGGTCTACAACTTAAGATCGTGTTTTCTCGAAATCATTTGATTTTCTCGAAAATTCTGTCATTATTGCTTGTGGAGGAAATTCACCTGCGGACGTATTTCAAGTGTCATGGTGTAAGCGGGAGAGGAATACCAAATATGAAATAAGGAATACTACATTGCCTAAAGCCACTGTGTCATTGAAAACCCAGTCAGACGTCTTTAAAACACTTCTAAGTTCACTTTTAAGGCTAGAGGCTTGCTTGAGGGATCTTCTCTTAGTGAAGTGGGAAATTTTGTTAAAAGCTTTGGGTAAATTGTACAATGGGGAGAGTGGGCCAACTTGATCAAGTATACAAAAGAATTTCTTGACTTGATCTACGAAAGCAGAGTATGACTGGGTCTTATAAAGGTATCCCATTGAGGGATATCTCCGGCGTGTGTGTTGTTGAAGTCGTCTCGGCTCTTACGTATGGTAGTATTCTATTTGTCATCAGTCACTTGACGTCGTGAGAACTCAACATCAACTCTGGAAAGGAAGTTGTTGCATTCATGTTTGGAGAAGATTGAGTGGGTGATACAAAACTGTGCGGAATGGCAAATGATAATTTAAATCAATTAGATATTCAAGAAGATTTAGATAAATTACACAATAGTCTGTAATGTGGCTAATGAAATTTAACACAAGTAAATGCAAGGTTATGCACATAGGTAAAAATAATAGTAAGAACGATTACAAGCTATTTAGAAATTAGTTAACAAAAGTGGATAGTGAAATGGATCTCGGTGTAATTATCAGTAAAGATATCAAATCATCTAAACAGTGTATTTCAGTCTCTGAGAAAGCAAATAAGATTATAGGACTGATTGCACGATATTTTGACTTTAAAAGACCATCTCTCATTAACAAGCTATATAAATCTTTAGTTCGTCCACATTTGAAATATGCTGTTTCCGTATGGTCAGCCAATCTCATTAAAAACATTGACAGATTGGAAAAAGTACAATGACGAGCCACAAAAGTGATTTCAAATATAAAAAATAAAGCATAAGAAAATCGACTAAAACATATGAATTTATTTTCCCTAAAAAAGTGTAGACTCAGATGTGACTTGATACAGGTCTTTAAGATTCTAAAGGGAATTGACAACATCAAAAGTGACAACATTTTCACACTGAATGAGAACCTGACAAGAAATAATGGTCTCAAACTGTCAGGAAGTAGGTTTAATTTGGAAGTGGGTAGAAACAACTTCGCCAACCGTATAGTTACTGAATGGAAGAAACTTCCTGCAGAGGCAGTGCAATGTAGTTCAGTTCGAAGCTTTAAGATTCGTTTAGATAAACACCCAAGCAAGATGTTGTAATGACTGTCATAATTTTCATATTATTTGTTTATTTGTTTGTGGCAGGGAAAGGTGGAGTGAAAGTGGAGGTAGAATGTAGATTGAGAGAAGCGAGTAAATGCCTTGGTGGATTAAAGAGTGTAATGAGGAATAGACATTTGGGAATGGATGCGAAGAGGAGACTGTATGAAGGAGTGATTGTGCCAACAGCACTGTATGGGGGCAGAAACATGGAACATATGAGAGGAAGAGAGAAGGAGTTTGAATGTATTTGAGATGAGGTGTCTGAGAAGTATGATGGGGGTTACTAGGCTAGATAGAGTGAGGAATGAGGAGGTGAGGAAGAGAACAGGGGTGGAAAAGGAGCTGGGAGATAGGGTTGATGAAAGAATATTAGGATGGTTTGGACACATGGTAAGAATGAGTGAAGAAAGACTAGTAAAAGAGGTATGGAAGGCAGATGTGGAGGGAGTGAACATGAGGGGACGTCCTAGGATGAGGTGGATGGATGGGGTGAAGGGGGCTTTGGGGAAGAGGGGAATGTCTGTTGAGGAAGGACGGGAGAGGACAGAAGACAGGGGTGAATGGAGAATGGTTGTATATGGATGATGTTATGATAACATGAGGTGGAATGGGCGGGTGGATGGGGGGTGAGGTAGTATGTGTGAGCAAAATTTGACGCAGCCCAAAGGGATTTCTCCCCGCCTTCTCATTTTATGCAATGGGGGGGACGGAGAGGGGGGTCGCCGATTTAATGAAGCGGCCTTGCTGTGGATGTGCTGTGTCTTGCGACACTGCTTCTGACCCAGGGCAGTGGACAAGGTGCAGGGATGACCCGTCATTCAGGAGGTGCTAAGATAAGAGGGAGGGTGGAGGGGTGTGGAGTGTATTCAAGGATGGAATGGGTGGGAATGATTTTATGCCTTTTTCTTTTCGGCTACCCCCCTTGTAAGGGGGAAAAAGCCTTGGTATGTGTATGTATGTATGTTTGTTATTATTTCTTTGTTTATGCTTGATTTTATTTATTAGTTATCTCTCAATTTATTACTTACTATTTAACTGTTTGTTTCTTGTTTAACTATACCTATTCTTCTATTTATCTTATTTATTATATATATATATATCATTATAATTTATTTTATTTATTTTTCCTTTTATCTATTTATAATTTTTATCATTTTTTCCGCATCTGACCTAGTTATGGACCAAATGGTCTCCTGTCGGCATGCTCCTCCTTTGTAATCCTTTTTAAGTGCGTCATATACTCTGACCGCGTCATCTTAGATGATTACTATAATTTGGTATTTACAAAAATAAAATTATGTGGAATTTAATCATTATATATACATGTGTATATGTACGAATACGAACGATGTATGAATGTTCTAATGCAGAGTATCCCTCTTCAACCAAGATGTGGAAGAGGAACCATCCACCCCTCCACCTATGGAGGTCTGGTCAGGGTCGCAGGATGTGATGAGGTACGGAGGTCTGATGATTTTAGCCGTCAGATAATGGTTGGTAAGAGGTATTGGGAGAAAGGGTGTCTATCATACGTAGCCCACGGTCGGCAATAGTTTTCCAGTAATTTTTTCAAGCAATTTCTTTTTTCCACAAGTTTTTTTTTTCACCGTAACCTCTGAAATACAGTTCAGGGCAAAGTAATGGTGTAATTTTGTATCATTAGAGTTTCTTAGACATTGTTGGGGCGTCAGAAATAACTCCCTGGAACACGTGAACAGCCCGTGACTTGGTAGCGAGGGTCACTATCGGCCAAAGTAAACCCACGAATAATGATGTAGGGTCGACTGGTCAAAACAAGCATGTGTACTTTTCCATCCCTTTGTGTCCTTCCCTGCCTTACTGCCTGGGGACTTAGCATTGTATTGATATGGCAGTACTACAGTTCATGGGTCACTGCGTGAGTCACAGACAACAGTTTTACTATAGAAATCAGAGAGTGAAGATGCCGTTCACAGATTGTGGTGACGAAACTATGCAACGTATCATGTTTTCTGACAGTGATGATACATTGTCTCCCAGCACTGAGTGTCAAGACGAGAGGCAATATGATTTGCTCGACGATGACGTGCTTGGTGAAGATTATACGCCATCTGAGGACGACTCTCGGAAAGAACCGAAGAGTTCGTTACCGATGACGATGACCCAGAATGAGCTGGGCCTAGTGGGTTTAGTGTACGAGGGAGAAAAAGAAAGGATAGTGCAGGTGATGCTCAACCAAGTCCTAATGGTGTTAATGGTCGTGACATTCGTGGGGGGGCCACGCATGATTTTGGTGGGGGTCACAGACGGCAAACCTATTCTAGTTAGCCTTATAATAGAAGAGAATCTCAAAAGAAAAGTAGACTCGAACATGCGCCGAGTGATATGTGTGTATTATCATTGCATGGGCCACTAGGCTCTCTGCAAATTCCTTTTTTTTTTTTTTTTTTTTTTTTTGTCCACTCAGGGGAGCGAGATGAGACTTGGGTGCTGCATTGGCTCAAGTAAATGATGCTGGGGCCCAGCAACAACAACAACAACCACAAGTAGCCACTGTAGTGCCGCAACAACGCCGCCGTGGTTGTCGGGGCCAACGCGGCCGTAGTCGACCTTACCGGGCTGGCCGTGGTAGGCAAGTTCAAGGTCGCCCGGCACATGCTAGGCGGGGAAAACATGAAGGAGGAGGAGGAAGTAACGAGAGGGATGGCGGGGGGTCAGACGGAGCGGACGAGGTTGTGTGGTAGTGGCAGGATGGCAGTATTTTTGTGCCAGTAATAAAACCTTTCCTGGACGATGCGAATGCTGGCAAAACCAACGCCAACCTCACACGAGATTCTACACGCCTGGCCTTCTTCCAGGAGTTTGTGAATGAAGAGTTTGTCGGGGAAGTTGCCACCCAAACAAACAATTATAACAACCTGGCATTGGGCGGCAAGATCATCAACACGGCGCCTGATTTGGAGGCCCACTGGAATGGCAGATTTTTTTTTTTTTTTTATCTGCAGCTGTGCTGTTGATGAGGATAGTAAAAAGTCCTCATATAAGAGGTAGTGGACAAGTGACGCCATTCTCTCCAGTCCCATATTCAGCAAAACCATGCCCTTGAACCCATTTGTTGATATAATGGGTAATCTACATTTCTATGACATCCTGCCCAACAACGTCCTCGACCTCCATGCCGACACAATATGCCGAATACATCCTGCATATGACCACTTCAAGCAGGCTTTCAACAGAGTTTCCAAGCCACATCAGAAGCTATGCATCAACGAGAGCCTGATGTTGTGGAGGGGCCGGGCACATTTCCGGTAATACATTCCGAGTAAGCGACACGGGTTTGGCCTAAAACTGTTCGTCCTATGTGACAGTGTGACAGGATATGTTCAAGACATTATCATGTACACAGACGGTGCAACACAACTAGTCCCTCGCTTTGGCACCGGAATCTCAGGCCAGGTCGTCGGTACATTCCTGGAAAGTTACGTGGACCGGGGCCACATACTCTATGTAGACAATTGGTACACAAGTCCCATGTTGACTGATTTTCTGCATAAAAACAAGACAGTAATGTGTGACACTGTCAAGAGTAACCGAAAGCATATGTCACGACGTGAACAGAACGAACAGCTTGAGAGGGGTGACGTAAAGTAATTCACGACGAAAAAAATCCTCGTTATTACATTGGTCGATAATCGCGAGGTCAACCTGCTGACGACTGTCCACGAGCCTCGTATAGTGCAGTCTCACAGTGTAGACCGGCCTATTGGCGAGTACATCACCAAACCCGCTGCAGTCCTGGACTATAATAAAAACATGCGGCTCCGACGCCATGATTTTGTCCGTGTAATGTGCCAGGAAGAATTTGAAGTGGTACAGGAATTTTTTTTTCCACCTCCTTGACCTGTCCACTCATAACGCCCACGTCCTTCACAAAGTCACCACTGGAAGGAAGGAAACCTACGAGGACTTCATCACTGAGTTGGTAAGGGAAACACTTGCCCACTACCTGCCAGAACAACCCCATCGCACATCTTCCTAACCCCGCACAAGTCAAACTGACACCCCCAAAAGACTCACTGAACGCCACTTTTGCTGGCCGACCAACCACCGTGATGCTAGGAGAAACCCTCAAAGGCGGTGTAAAGTGTGTAGCTACACTGTCAGGCGACCACGAGTCGGGAGAAAAGTTACTTGCTACGAGTGTGTGCAGTGTAATATGGGATTGTGTTTCCCAGTGTTTCTGTGACTATCACACTGAAAGAACATTGTGTATAGTTTATTCTATAAGTATGTCACGCACAAACAATTATTGTCAAAACTAAGTACAATTATTGGTAAGTCAAAACGAAATATTGCAATAATCTCTAATAAAATTATAATAAATGACTATGACGTTTTTATGGCACACAAAAATATAATAATATTGGATGATAACTCATGACAGACACTAACACTGCTCACTAAAAAATTTACCAAAACAATAAGAAACACCACAATCACCTATCCTCCATGAAAAAAAAAATACCGAAAAATCAATTTACCACATAACAAAGTGATGTTTGCCAAAAAAATAGAATCCCCAAAAGTATTTATAAACCCGTTTTCCATAAGTATCAGACTATGATAGGCGACTGTACATTTAATTGAAACATCATAAATGTGAAATTGCTTTACTCTCTGAAATTCTAACGAAAAAAGACGACGGACGTTTTCCTTCAACCCACGCGAGGAGCGAAATAAAGTCTACGGATTTCCACCAAACTTTCGCACGCATATCTCGAGAAAAATGGCCCCCTTTTTCTCCACTTCTAGGCTAAGATAAGTCAAAATAAGCAATATTGGTTGGTTTTACATAATTATGAGTTCATTTAAGCAAAAAAAAATATATATATATTTTGACTGCGACGCTGATGGGGGGGGGGGGGAGTATATACAACATTCGCTCAGAGACGTACGGGTTAAGTGCGAAAATTAATCTCTGTTCTTCCTTGGAAAGCTATCTTTTTATATACTTTATTTTTCCAATTACCGAGCTGTTGCATTCATACACCAAAAAATAATATAAACTAATCTTTGCTAATCGAAGGAAACCATCGAAATCAAGACATCCCTCAAACTATCTAAGAACTGGACTCTTCACTGAAGAACTCGAAGAACCCAATGACCTTGAGGTATCTGGGTTGAGATATAGAGGAGCATGATGCAAAAAATTAATCAAATTGGTCTCCAGGTTAGTTACAACAACAATTGAAATAAATTCTTTAAAAATTATATTCACATTCTTCGTAACCCTTCTTATAACCAAAGACATTAAAATTATAGAAAATATCTCTATAATTTAAGCCCCCCCACTAAACTAATTCAAATCGCCAATCAGCAGCTAGACTGTGAATGATGGTAGTGGTGATGATGATGATGATGATGATGATGATGATGATGATGATGATGATGATGATGATGATGATGATGATGATGATGATGATGATGATGATGAAAAAAGAAGAAGAAGAAGAAGAAGAAGAAGAAGAAGAAGAAGAAGAAGAAGAAGAAGAAGAAGAAAAAGAAGAAGAAGAAGAAGAAGAAGAAGAAGAAGAAGAAGAAGAAGAAGAAGAAGAAGACGAAGACGAAGACGAAGACGAAAACGAAGAAGAAGAAGAAGAAGAAGAAGAAGAAGAAGAAGAAGAAGAAGAAGAAGAAGAAGAAGAAGACGAAGACGAAGACGAAGACGAAGACGAAGACGAAGACGAAAAAGAAGAAGAAGAAGAAGAAGAAGAAGAAGAAGAAAAAGAAAAAGAAAAAGAAAAAGAAAAAGAAAAAGAAAAAGAAAAAGAAAAAGAAAAAGAAAAAGACGAAGACGAAGACGAAGACGAAGACGAAAACGAAAACGAAAACGAAAACGAAAACGAAAACGAAAACGAAAACGAAAACGAAAACGAAAACGAAAACGAAAACGAAAACTATGGTGAAGAAGAAAGAATAAAAAGAAAGAGAAGGAAAAATGTAAGAAAAATAAAAATAAAAATGGAAATGAAAATATCTTTGAGATCATGGAGGAGCAAGTGAAGCAGGGAAAGCTTCCAAGAAAACGTGCGCCAGACATAATCAAGACGGAAATTAATTGGCAATCGACTGATTATATCTTAGGTGTAGGTGAATTGGTATAAAAGGGAAAAGTTAATTAGGGTAGTATGAGATCATCACATAACTGTTATATTTCTCTCTCTCTCTTTCTCCCCCCCCCTCTCTCTCTCTCTTTCACCCCCCCTCTCTCTCTCTATCACTTGTTGCTATGTTATTTGGTTGTTCAGAGTACATTTAACACAATGAATCCAACTATCCTAAGTTTTACCATGAGGACTTATCATACCTCTAAGACATGTAATCATTTTCTTATTTTACCTTTCTACAACGCCATTGCTCTGAGGATGCTTCATTACATTTTGATCTTCTGGAGCTTAAATAATATACATAATTCTTCCAATATTTTGTTATTAAATTCAGTTCCATTATCTGAAACTATGATCTTAGGTGTAATGAAATTACAGATTATCTGATCATAGATTACTGAAGCAATTGTTTCAACTTTCTTATTTGGAATAGGTTGTTAAATACAAAATCTTGAAAAATAATCAATGGCAACAAATACATATTTATATCCATTTTCAGACATAGGTAACTCCAATGTATCTATGTGAATTCTTCCCCAAGTTTTCTGTGGAATGGGATATGATAACATAGGAGCAGGTTTTGGTGCATTTCCTTTCATCTTAGCGTATTTCAAAAAAAAAATTCTATGTAGTCATATGTATCTTTCGTTATACCAGGCCAAAAGTATTTAAGTTGTGCTTCTCTATAAGTTTTATCTTTTCCTATCATGAAATGACTTCAATACTTCTTATCTGAGGGAATGCTGTCTTTGTGCAATTTTGGAAGACCGTAAAAGTTGGGCAACTTTTACGGTCTTCCAAAATTGCACAAAGACGGCATTCCCCTCAGACCCATCATATCAAATAGGAATTCTTGTACACATAAGACCTCAAAATGGCTCACACAAATACTATCACCGTATGTAGGTTGTTTCTCAGAGTCTCACATAAAACACTCAGAAGACTTTATAAGAAAGATCAAAAGTCACAACCTACCTAGTAGTAGAAAATTACTAAGTCTAGATGTAGTTTCGTTATTCACCCAAATTGATGTAACGGTAGTCTTAGAGTTTTTGAAAGTGAAATTACAACCATACCAGAACCAGCTACCACTGCCACTAGATAAAATATTAAGTTTAACACAACTTTGCGTCAATACCAATGTTTTTTCATTCAAAGATCTTTATTATAAACAGAAATTCGGATGTTCCATGGGCTCTAATCTCTCGCCAGTTCTAGCCAACTTATATATGGAATATTTTGAATCAGTGCTATTACCGGAAATTAAACCACCCGCCATGTTTTGGCATAGATATGTAGATGACATCTTTACGGTTTGGGATGATGAATGGGGATCATTCCAAGAATTTCACAACCAACTCAATCACCTAACGAACAATATTAAATTCAAGGTGGAATGGGAATTAGATCACAAATTACCTTTTCTAGATATTTTAATAATAAGAAATGCGGAGTCACTGTCCTTCACAGTTTATAGGAAGCCCACCCACACAGGGAGCTACCTACATTTCTTTAGCCACCATCCTGACAAAATAAAATATAGTGTAGCTTCAGTCCTATTCTTACGGGCTTTGAGAATTTGTAGCTCTCAATACTTAGATTTGGAACTAAATTCAGTGAAAAATCAACTAACAAAATTAGGATACCCGCCGTGGTTTTTACAAAAAGCTCTTAGCAAGGCCAAAATTAGTTTTCACAAAACAGATTCCCATTCCGCCATGAATCATCATTGGGATAATAGATGCATAAAATTGCCTTTTAACAAATCAATCCATGAATTGTCTCACATGTTACCAAAGGAAAAGGTAAATTTTATCTTCCATTATCCTAATAATTTGTTCAGTAAAGTTGTCAATATACATCATAGATCCAAGAGTAATACAACTCCTGGAGTTTATAAATTACCTTGTTTAGATTGCAATGATGTATATTGGGGACAGACGGGTCGAGATCTCAATACCAGGGTTAAGGAGCACAAGAACTCTGTTAAATACGGACAGGAAAATTCCGCAGTATTTCAGCACGTCGCCAATAAAAACCACCGAATAAAGTGGGGCGATGCTGAAATAATTTATAAATCCAAATGTAGTTTCAGAAGAAAAATAGTAGAATCCTCCTTAATAAATAATTTCCCAAATTATAACATTTCCCATGGTCAATGGTCACCAGACTGTATTTCTTCTTTTGCCATAAATAAAATGTTACCATCAACATTAGCGGTGGACAAAAATCACCAAGGCCCATGCAACGCCGGTCATGTGACCTGAGCCACCAAGATGCGAGCATGCGTGCCGGGCGTGTTGACCTGAGCCCCGTCCCCTCATGCTACCTCACTGCTTTACTATAAATACACATTGTTCTGTACTTTGTAACTCATATCTGCCGAAGAGGATCACAGTAAGTGATCGAAATATACAGATCTCTATATCTTCGCTTATTCTTCTCCGAAAGTGGGTCATCAGTATTATATATATATATATATATATATATATATATATATATATATATATATATAATTTAGTTATTCTATTATTGTTATTATTTTACTTATCTATTTATTTATCTATCTTGTTTATTCTATTTAATTTTATTCTATCTTATTCATTTGTTTATTTATTCATTTATTTATTAATTTATTCTATTTTTATTTTGCTGTACTCTGTAGGAAATTGTTTTACGTTCAATGTTGTTTTACTTTGAATTTAAAACAATGTATCGTTGGGATGGGGTTATTTATCTATTAATTTCATTTTATTTTGTTTTATTTTATTCTATTTTATTTTATTTTATTTTATTTTATTTTATTTTATTTTATTTTATTTTATTTTATTTTATTTTATTCTATTTTATTCTATTTTATTTTATTTTATTTTATTTTATTCTATTCTATTCTATTCTATTCTATTTTATCTTATTCTATTCTATTCTATTCTATTAATTTATCTATTTGTTTATTTATTTATTGTAAATGGTAGAAGTAGTGTTATGATTTTTAATTATTATTTATGACATGGAATAATGATTAGCTATATTTGTGTATGAAGTTTTATTATTCATTCATGAGAATGTATATTTCTTGAATATTGTGTGAAGTCTTTCTGTATGTTGGTTGGATCTGTCAAAGTTATATGGGATAAAGATCAGTTGGTAAGGTGAAAATATTTTATTTGCTCAGGTGAAATGTATAGAAGTTTGTACAATCTAACTTTAAGTTTAAAGTAATGTATGTTTGATATATTGGTATTATGTTTGCAATTAATAGGGTTTGTATAGTGTTGAGGTTGATATTGAAATGTGATTGTTTATCTTCATATTCATGTAATTATAAACATTATATTGGTATTTGTGAATGCGCGTATTATTCCTGGATCGTCACGATCTGAAGGAAGGTTGAGAAGATTGTTATAGATGGAATAGGTTTGGTAAGTGATTGTTAGTACCCTGTTCACATTTTGAGACGTACGGCGCCTCACGTCTCGTGGGAGGAATAATAAGTGACAATGCTTGGTTTGTGCTTTATGTGTTGGTTTGTTCATTGTGGAGTTTTGTCGTGCTTTCCTTGGTGTTGGTTGGTTTATGTTATTATGTTTTGGCTTTTGGTAACTGACTGAGTCTGCCTTGGGGCGAATGGGGTTAGTTGTGTGGGTGGATGGTGCTGCTGAGTGAGCATATTTGTGGGTGTGTTTGTCCACATTAGTTTAAAATGTATGAGATATTGAGTTATTATACATGTGTTAATGAGAAAAATATTGAATATCTAATAACGCATGATGGCAAGGTTGATATTATTGTCATTGTGTCTTCGTATTGTGATTTGTATATCAGAGCTGTATTGCGGCATTGCTTTTGATAGAATGCGTTTGAAAAATATCTTGTTTATATATTGTGTTAAAATAAACTAGATGTTTGGTATGTAAGTATTGATATCTTATGATTTCTGTGAAATGGTACATTTATATAGTGCTCGATATTATCTATTCAATCCTATCTTTATTCATGCACTAAGATTTTGTCTTTTAGCATTTATTCGCTTGCTTGTATATAGTTGTTGGCTGAATTGATATATCTATTCAGTGTTTGTTATTATGTTCTGGTTCCTATAGTTATTCATGTATTAATGTTTGTCTATTACTATTTGTTTATTTGTCTGTATATAGGTGTTACCTGATATGTATGGTTATATAGGTTGACGTAAATGAATTTGAATATTTGGCTCTGGGTTCACTTATCCGTATATTTATTAATTTACGTCTATGTATGTTGGTTCTTGTTTAATGCTTCAGTTATTATTGTTTTCTCTATATATGTATGCACCTATTTTTTATATTGATTTATGTATATGATGCTTGTTCAGTTTACTTGTAGATTGTGTGATTATTCTTATAGCATCTATTAGTGTTTGGATATCTTAGGAGAGTGAGTATTTGTAAAAACTGGTATTTGAGTACTTCATGTGACAAAGGCAGAAGAGTAGTGTTGCTTGGATAGCATGGATACTGTGGGTACCTGGAGACTGACGGTAGGCTGAAAGAGTTTTTCACTGCTGGTTGATGTATGATGTGTCTCAGGTGGAAGGAAGAGGTGGGTGGACGGAGTTAGTTGTGTTTTGTTTTCAGATTGCATTGCTAGGAATTACTGCTCTGGGCTGGCAATTCTAGTCGTGGACTAGCGACTTCCTTCGGAGGCGTAGGGAAGGGTAGCGTTCTACTACCAGTCGTGTAGCCTGTTAATAACTACTCTTGTAGATGTGGTTAGTCGTGGACTAGCGGATTCCATTCAAATGCAAAGGGAGGGGTAGCGTTCTATCCCACCTCTACCACCAGTCGTGTAGGCTGTAAAGGCTACACTTTATGGTGGCGCAGAGGAAGATAAAACCTCTTCGGACTTTTAATTTATTCAAACAAATTTGTTGAGGATGTTTACAGATTGGTGATGTAATCCCCTATATAAAAGTCCATTGGTCAAATGAAAATCCTCTATCCCTTTTGCTAGTTTTGGATGATTTCCTCTTGAGTTCATCAAATACTGGGCTAATGAGTCACATGTCTTACCATCCCTTTGTTCCATTATTAGCATTTTCTCTAAGGTTACTAACTCTATCTATACTACAAACAAAGTTTATCAATCCTGTCGTTGGTTGACTAATGTTTCTAGAAAGTGCATCTGCTGCAGCATTCTTTCTATCCGAAATATATTCAAACCTAACCTCATAGCATTGAAGTATAACAAACCACCTTACTAGTCTGCCCCTAAGGTTCTTATGCTTAAATGAGTTCTGAATAGCCGTATAATCAGTCCGCACTCTGATTGGATGTCTCAGTATCATAACACTAAAGCATCAGCAATTTTGGAGACAATAGATTTCAGTACGTGGTCTATATCATTTATATATACTATGAATAGGAGTGGCCCAAGAACGGAACCCTGAGGAAATCCACTTATAATTTTTTTTTTATCTAGAAGTTTTCCTATTTAGAACAACTCTCTGTTTTCGATCGTTCAACCAATTACTTTAATAAGCAACCATTTATTCCGTGTGAAGCTAATTTAGTAAGTAGTCTTTCGTGGAGGACGGTATCAAAAGCTTTTGCAAAGTCTAAATTAATTAAATTTATATTGCTTCTTTTGTCATAATTCGAGATGACTGTGTTGTAGAATTTGAATAGGTTAGTCACGCACGAACGATTCCATCTGAATCCATGTTGGCTATCATTTATCAAACAGTTACTTTCTAAATGGTGTTCGATAGCATCTCTGATGACAGTTTCCATCATTTTTCCTACAATTGAAGTCAAGCTTATAGGCCTGTAGTTATTCTTTTATTTTCTATTTATTGATTCGTTTATCTATTTAATATGGGAGTAATGTTAGCTAGCTTCCATTCTCTTGGGACTTCTTCGGACATGATGGATTTCTTGAAAATCATTTCTAATGGAACAACAACCTCATATTTCATTTCCTTTAAGATTCTTGGATGCCAACCGTCAAGCCCTGGGGTTTTATTACCTTTGAGTTTTTCTATACACATTTTAATTTATATTTTGTTGTATTTACCGTAGTAATTTCACACTAGGCTTTTCACTGGTTTAAGTTTGGAGTTCATTTTGAAGTGTTTCGTTTACGAATACTGAGCAAAAAAATAAAATTAATTAATAATAATAATAATAATAATAATAATAATAATAATAATAATAATAATAATAATGATAATAATAATAATAATAATAATAATAATAATAATAATAATAATAATAATAATAATAATAATAATAATAATAATAATAATAATAATAATAATAATAATAATAATAATAATAATAATAACAACAACAACTAGTGGAACCCGTGTAAATTACACGAAAGAGAAGAGGGTAAAGCATTGCATCAAGATGGCAAGAGAGGTAGGATATCCTCTCCCTCTGTTGTCCTTCAGGGTACACTATAATGTCATGCTGGACAGGAGGTGCTCCATCATCACCGACAAATATTGCTGCAATTTCATCATTTGTTGGATTATTATATCTCCTCGCATCAGGGCCGGCAATAAATTGCATGGTTATTTTTCTGGGAGGGATATTTTGTAATGTAGCTCTCTGTTGCTCTTCAAGTTCGACAGTTCTCATGTTTTTATATGCCCCTGCATAAAGATTATCGACTATTGCTTGAGATATTTTTTCGAAAACTGAATATAAGCAATTAGAATTTTGATTAGCATTTGACCTCAGATTTAATGCTTCATTTGTTTCAATTATATAGAGCTGTCCATATTTTCTTTCTTCATTTTCATTTGATCTTCGAGACCTTCCAGAAGTTCGAGACCTTCCAGAACTTCGAGACCTTCCAGACCTTCAAGAACTTCGGCACTTTCGAGAACTTCGGCACTTTCGAGAACTTCGGCACCTTCGAGAGCTTCGGCACCTTCGAGAACTTCGGCACCTTCGAGAACTTCGGCACCTTCGACAACTTCGGCGACTTCGAGAACTTCGGCGCCTTCAAGAACTTCGGCCCCTTCGAGAACTTTGGCACCTTCGAGAACTTCGGCACCTTCATCAATTTCGGCACTTTCGAGAACTTCGAGAACCTCGACACCTTTGAGAACTTCGGCACGTACGAGAACTTCGGCACCTTCGAGAACTTTGGCACCTTCGAGAACTTCGGCAGCTTCGAGAACTTCGACACCATGGAAGGTCGTTGCTTTTGATGTAAGCGACACACAAAATAAAGAAATAACACACACGCTATCGTATTATTATATAGGTAATAATAATAATATTAATAATAATAATAATAATAATAATAATAATAATAATAATACATACATACATACATACATACATACATACATACATACATATACCAAGGCTTTTTCCCCCTTTCAAGGGAGGTAGCCAAAAAGGGTAAGGCACAAAAACACCCCCACCCATTTCATCCCCAAATACACTCCAAACCCCTCCCACCCTACCCTCATCTGAGCACCTCCTGGATGACGGGTCATCCCTGCACCTTGCCCACCGCCCCGGGTCAGAAGCAGTGCCGCAAGACACAGCACATCCACAGCAAGGCCGCTTCATTTAATCGGCGACCCCCCCTCTCCGTCCCCCCTTGCATATAAGGAGAGGACGGGGAGAAATCCCTTCGGGCTGCGTCAAAATTTGCTCACACATACTACCTCACCCCCCCCGCCCATTCCTCCTCATGCAATCACAACATTTTCCATATACAACCATTCTCCACTCACCTCTGTCTTCTGTCCTCTCCCTTCCTTCCTCAACAGACATTCCCCTCTTCCCCAAAGCCCCCTTCACCCCATCCATCCACCTCATCCTAGGACGTCCCCTCATGTTCACTCCCTCCACATCTGCCTTCCATACCTCTTTTACTAGTCTTTCTTCA
>NC_134810.1:1070305-1110305 GCF_046742065.1 Oratosquilla oratoria | reverse complement strand
CATGTTGAGGGTCATGGTGCGGTTTTGGTAAGGGTAGGGAAAGGGGTAAATTTCCCAAAGGGAGAATCTCTTGATCGGGTCCATAGGTATGTGGATAAGGATAGATTCTTGAAAGATAGTTGATGCTAGGATGGGGTAGTAGTGTTGTATTTCGTTCTTGAGGAAGAAGGGGGTGAGATTCAATGTATTATGAGCTTGTCGTAGTGTTTGAGTAAGTTGGGTTGGGGTGATCATTTGAGAGGTGACTATACCTGCGTGGGCGTTCCAAATGTCGCTCTGTACCAGATTGCTATGATCTATCAACTTGTCTAGTTGTTTGTCGAGTTCATTTAGATGGTGGAGAAGGAAAAGGGCTGTTTGTGATTGGGTGATCTTGGTTAACCGGGATGTTGTGAATGTGGTAAGATGATTGATCTTGTCAATTGCCGAATTTATTGAGGTCGCGAGGAGCTCGATGTTTTTAGAGTTTAGGTTGGTTAACTTTCCCTCTTGGTATAGTACCTTTGTTATATTTCCTATGTGTGAGTGAACTGTTTGTATATCTTGTTCTGTTGCAGTCCCGAATAGGGATTTTGATATAATTCCCAAAAAGTTGAACAGTCCACGTTTGCGTCTGTTGTTCTTTGGAATTTCAGTTACGGGGTTGGGGAGGTGGTATATTGTGTCTCTGATGTTGTTCATTTTCTCGTGTAGGGCGTTGACGTTGTTGTATAGTGTTGTTGAGATTTCGTTGTTTTGGTTTGTGGTGTTGGTTATTTGGGTGGAGATTTGTTGCTGTATTTGGAATAGGTCCTTGTGAATTTCCATGAGGGGGTTTAGTAACAATTGGGGTGATATCCGCATCTTTACCATGATGGAGTCTTCTACGCATGCGGTATTGCCGTGTTTGTTGACGATTGCTCCTGGTATCAGTATGGGTACGCTGAGTGAGAAGTGGACGAGGATGGGGAGTAGTAGCAGTTGTTTCATCCTGTGGATGGAGTTTTTGTTTTAGTGATTTAGGATATGTATATCTGACTCTCGCTAAGGTTATAGTGGTCGGAAGGAAGTAGAGAAGGTTTAATAGATATGCGGTTAGAAGTTTATTGTAATGTTGCCCATTTTAACCTCCACTGAGGAATGCATGACGTCCTGCATCTTCAGGGGCGAGAGCTAGAGTGTATGTTTTAGTTGCGTCGACGGAGTGTCATGTGATGGGAATTGCGCTTGGTTGGGTTATTTGTTAGTCTGGAGGGTGGGTTCTGGTTGGGAGGTGGGGTTGCGTTTAGGTTAAGTTTGACTTTTCTCAATTTCTCCCCGTGTATGGTTACGGTTGTGTGATCGGAAGGGTCCGTTAACAGGAAAACATTGTTGGGGAGTGAGGTTGTGACTGTGAAGGGGCCTAAGAACTTGGGGTTGAGTTTGTTAGTTCTATTAGAGTCTCTGACCATGACTGTGTCTCCAAGTGTTATATTGAGTGGAGATGATCACTTGTGTTGTTTGGTTTTGGTTTTTTCTTGAGCTGCTTTGAGGTTTTCTCTGACCTGTTTGTATATACTTTGCATGCCTCTTTTTAGGCATTGGGTAAGGTTATCTAGGTTGTATAAGGGGGGTGGGGGTTGGTTAAAGATTTGGTAGGGTAGCCGCATTCTTTGGCCAAATATGATCTCATGGGGGGACATCTTTGTTGCGGAGTTGACTGTGCTATTGATACTAGCTTGTACCTGGGGTAGCCAATCTTCCCAACTATCCGAAAGATCGTTGGCCAAAGGTCTGAGGATTTCAAGCACTTTTCTGTTTGTGCGTTCAACTAGTCCATTCCCTTATGGATGGTAGGCAGTGGCGAAGGTTTGATTTATGTTATATAAATGTGCTATTTCGCGCATTACTTCGTTCTTGAATTCAGAACCGTTATCAGACAGCATTTGTCTTGGTATATTATACCTGCAGAATATGTTGTTAACCAATGCTTTGGCCACAGTCTCTGCTGTTTTGTCTTGTAATGGGACTAGGATGGTGTATTTGGACAGATAGTCGACTGCCGTGAGTACATAATTGGAACCTTGATGGCTCGTTGGCATTTTCAGTAGGTCAATGCCAAGTGTTTCCCATGGTTCAGCAGGGAGTGGGATGTCTTTGATATTGAGTTGTTTGGGGTCAGGTCCTCTGAATTGTTTGCAAGTCAAACATTGGTCTAAATTATATGTGTGGTTATGTCTTTTTTCATATTTATCAAAAAATATGAATGCCTAGCAGTATTCAGTGTCTTATCCCTGCCGAGTGGCCTCCCATTGCGCTGTCGTGCAATATTTGTAGGACCTTGGGAACTCGGGCTTTGGGGATGACAGTAACTTCTCTGTCGCTAGTGGTTCTCCTTATGATTCCGTCAACCAGTTTGAGTTCCTCTATAGGGACAGGAGGTCGGGACTGTAAGGGTGTTCTTGAAAGTAGATGTTGTTTTACTTTAGACCATGTCGGGTCTTTGTCTGTTTCTTCTCTAAGGTCTTGCATAGGAATACAGGTTGTTTTTGTTAAGGTCGATATGTGGATTTGTCTGCTTAGTGAGTCAGCTACTACGTTAGCTTTTCCAGCTAAGTATGTGATTTTAGGGTCAAAGTCTAGTAAGGTGGTTTTCCACCTAGCAATTCTGCCATGTAGGTCTTTAGAGTTAAAGAGGTAGACTAGGGGTTGGTGGTCTGTGAAAATGTTAATCCTATATCTTAGTATGAAGTATTTGAAATGTTTTAAACCCCATATCAATGCAAGCCCTTCTTTGTGGGTTGTTGAATAATTACTTTCAGGCTTATTTAGTACTCTACTTGCGTATGCAATGGGGTGCTCTTTCCCGTTTTCATCCTTCTGTTGTAGAACTGCGCCTATTCCTTTAGAGGAGGCGTCGGTGTAAAGAAGGAATTCTTTCTTCATGTCAGGAAAGGCTAGGACAGGAGCTGTGGAAAGAGCATGTATAAGGGTGTCGAAGCTTCTCTGTTCCGCTTGAGACCATTTTAATGTCTCGCCTTTTCTTGTGAATTTGGTGAGAGGGGATGCTATGTGTGCAAAATTTTGTATGAAGTGTCTATAGTATGAGGCTAATCCTACGAAACTTCTTGTTTCATCTGCGTTTCTAGGGGTTGGGAAGGATGCAATGGCATTTATTTTGTCTGTGGTGGTATGGATGCCTTGGGCGTCTACCTTATGGCCTAGGAAGGTGAGTTCCGTCTGTAGGAATTTGCACTTTCCTAGTTGGATTTTCAATCCCGCGCTTTTTAGTCTTTTTAGGATAATCTCTAGTATATGGAGGTGGTCAGTTTGTGTGGGGCTATAGATGATGAGGTCGTCTAAGTAGACGAATAATGAGATTCCTATCATATCGCTGAAAATGCGATTCATTAATCTCTGTTGGGTTGAGGGGGCATTCTTAAGGCCAAAGGGCATGCGCTCGAAGTGGAAATGTCCCTTATCTGTGGAGAATGCAGTTACGGGTTTTGATTCTTCTGTCAGTTCCACTTGCCAGAAGGCTGACTTAAGGTCAATTGTGGAAAATACAGAATTCCCGTTTCCTAATGATTGTAAGACATCTTGCATGGCGGGGAGTGGGTGTGGGTCAGATTGAGTTAGGTGGTTGACTTTCCTAAAATCTACAACAGGGCGTAGGGTTCCGTCTTTCTTAGGGACTAGGGAGAGGGGACTGTTCCAAGGTGAGTCTGAGTGAGAAATTACACCTTGGTGTAACATCTCGTGCACACTGTTGTTGACTTGTGTTTTCCTACTGTGGGGTATGCGGTAAGCAGGGGTGTATGAGGGGGTGGTGTTGGGGGGGATTTGGATGTGGTGTTTGATTATATCACATTTGCCTAGGGGTTCGCCTTCTAAGGCGATAGCCGATCTATTCCTTTGGAGGAGGTTTAGTAGCTTGTTACGTATCTCTCCGTCGGCTGATGTCGTTATTTGGTTGGGGTGGATAGGGGTGAGGTTTTGTGTTTGTCCTACAGTGTTGATGTGTTGAGGGAGTGGTTCCTGGATTGGGGAATTATGAAGGTGGACTGAACAGATGTTTGTGTTCTTTCTGATTTTGCGTTGTTGGTGGGAGAGATTTGTTAACATAGCTAGGGTGTGTTTATTTTCTGACACTACATCCCATGAAGATTCTAAGGTTATGTTATTTATTCTTGACGTATCTGGGTCAATTATGACATCCTGATGTTCTATTGCTCCGGGTATGTATAGTGGAACAGTTATTGAATGTCTTAGACATCAGTGCTTTTGAGGTGACATAAGGGGGTGGGCGGAAAAAGTAGCTCTTAGTTGGAGTGGGGTTATTTAACCTAGATAGACATGAAAGGGGTTGTGTGTCTGGGTCGGGTGTTTCAGGAGTTTTGGAGATGTCATTTACATCTTGGAAGGAGATTTTGTTGGTATCTAAGTTAATTATTGCCTTCCAGGCCCGTAGGGACTTTAAACCTATTATACCTTGTTGGTCGAGACTCCATTCATCAGCTAAGTGGAAGGATGTGAGGCCTACCTGGGATTTGTTAATTTCTATATCTAAGTCTATCCTATCATGAAGTGATATGGTACTTCCTTCTATAAGTAGGCCTTCTGTGTTGGAGTACTGGATTTGGGGTGGGTCATTAAGTGCTTCGTAGAGAGCTCTGGGTATGAGGTTCAGGTTTGTGCCTGTATCAACCATCATCTCAACACTGGTTTGATCCAGTGTTACCTTTAGAGTGATATAGTTGTGAGGTGGGTCGGACGTTCCTATGGTGGTCTGGTGCGTGAGGCTGGTACGCGTTCCCCCAATCGGTGTTGGGTTGTGTGTGTTGAGTTTGATGCTCTGTGGGAGGACGGTGTTTGTTGTGATGCCGTAACTGGTTTGTTTGTTTTCTGATGAGGATGTGGTTGTGATCTTTGTTGAGAACATTACTCGTTTTTGTGTAGGTTGCAGTATTTACCTGGCCGTGTTGGTCTTGATATGTTGAGTGGTGTGGGGGGGGTGCGTGTGGGGGGGTTTGTTGTTGGGCTCTACATTGGGAATCTGTGTGGGAAGTAGTTCCATGAACTGAGCAAGGGGTAGTGCGGTGTCGTGTCTGTGGTTGTTGGTGTCGCTGTGCTCTACATTGGGCATCTGTGTGAGTCGTTGTTCCATGAACTGAGCAAGGGGTAGTGCGGTTTTGTGTTTGTATTTGTTGTTTTTGTGTGCAGTCTCTGGTGTTGTGAGTTGTTGAAAGATGGTAGGAACACCAGGTTGATGGTTGTGCTGTATTGGAGCTAGGGGCCTGGTGTGACTGAAGGGTATTTAGTCTAGCATAATGGTGCTGGTCGGAGAGGGAAATGTTACAAGCGTTGGTTATCTCTAAGATATAATTATAAGCTAATGGGTTTCTGGTGTTTAAATCCCTTGTAGCTGCTTCTTTTTGACACTTTGGTGGGAGTTGGGAAAGATAAAGCCTATCTTTAGTAATGTGTCTAGGTTTTCTAAAGTCATTGCTTTCTTTCCTGAGATGTCTGTGAAGGTCCAAGGGCTTTGGTTTTCTAGATTTTTCCTAATTTCTTTTATTGCATTGGCAACATTGTCTTTGATGTTAGTCTGTTTTTGAGTTCTAGTGTTGTTTAGAAATGTGAGGAGAAAGTTAATGTTGTTTGTTTGTTTGTTCTGAAAGATATTAAAGAGGCGTTTTTTATATTCAGTGTATGTGATTTCGCCTGCAATAAGATTATCAAGCATCCGAGCCGTGGATCTATGCTCGTCTGATGCTTCTATTTTCTGGCGGCATAGATTTATCTTTTCTAAGTCAGAGTAGTTTGAATTTTTTGAGAAAAAAAGGTCACATGCCGTCAGGAAGTCAGTGATGGAGAGTCCACTAGTTTGAGAGAAGGTGGGGATTTCGGTTAGAGGGGAGATAGTTTGGTAGTTATTGATTATTGTAGGTTGGAGCTGTGGGTGAGGATGTTGCGATGGATTTGGGGCAAGGTTAGGTGCTGGGTAGGGATGTGGGGTGAAGGCTGTTTGACTTGACGTTAGGTTGGGAGAAGGGAGGGCTAAGTTCTCGTATGCATGAGTTGTGGGGTTTGGGGGTTGTTGTTGGGGGTCTACATGAGGGGCAACTTGGAGTTGTGGTGAGGTGTGGGGGGGGTTGAGGGGTAAGAGTGGTTGGTTTGCGTCAAGCAGTTCTTCGTGGGGTGAAGCATATTCTATGTGTGGGTTGTCAACGTTATTCTCGGGAATATTTGGAGAATCTACTTTGGGTGTGGAATGATCGATGTCACTGGGGGATTCCTTTTCTTTCGGTGGAAAAAGGAATGAGTCAATCATATTCCTGACTTTGGATCTCGTTCCTGAAGCCATGTTAGTGTCTAACTAGAGATGCATGCATTACCTAAGAGATAGTGTGTTATAGTTAGAGAAGAGGGGAGGTATAAGGCGTCAATGGGTATACAATGGGGATACAATATATATCTAATAATAATGTGATAAGATTTTTAATACGTATTACCTAACAGGTATAGTAAGTAGTTAGTTAAGATGAGAGATATAAGTTATCAATGGGTACTATTCATAATATTATAATAAAAATCAATATATATATATAACATGGTAATTATGATTTACATATAAAATTGTCCAAAAAAGGAGTAATATGATAGTTATTGTTGGGTCCGATATATATATTAACTTAATATTTAAGTTGTAGAAACAAAAGATTACATGTACAAATATATGCAACATACATATAATGCATAAAAAAATATTCATATATAATTATAATGGCACTTGTTACGTTGTGAGTAATTTCTTAATTTAGTACTTGCAAAGATAAATGACTGGTTATCTTAATGACTTTAAAATGTTAACTATAATAATATTTATTGTTGTGAAGTAAAATTTACACTAGTGGATGTATTGTTATTTAAAAAAAATGAGTTTCGTCTGTTGTGATTTTAGATATATTATAATTAAGTACTAATTATTAATGATAATTTTACGTAGGCTAGAATGAATATTATGTGCCTTTGGCACGTGGGTTATTTATATGTATATATTTAAATTTACAAAAGAATAATGGGGTACCTAAGCTCGATGTGTAGAGTTATAAATTTGTAAAATACATATAAAACTTACGTAACTGTATTCAACATTACAATACCTTATAAATGTAAATTATAATTGTAAGCGTAGACAGCTGTGCAGCTACCGTTAGGTGTGGCTGTCGCAGTCCGTAGATTGGGTGTTACCAGACGTAAGATTCTTGGATGAATTTCAGCATGGGTTGTTGGTGATATACGTTAATTGATGGGGTTGATTATGGTTGGGTACATGAAGTCTAGGTGTATGATGCTCGCATGGAATGGAAAAGAAAAGCGAGTATCAGGGGGATTTTAGGAGGTAGACGAGAATTATTAATATAATAAAATTGTATGAATGGTGGATAGAATTGTAATGTTTACCTTTATAAGTTTTTAGGTAGTTTGGAGTCGGTGATGACGATGCCCGTTATTGTGTACTTGTGTATTGGTGCGGTTGATGAGAAGTCAAAGGCAGGCGATGTCTGCTACGTAGACAGAGGTCTCGTCCTTCTCAATGGTGGGCGTGGTTGGCTTGCTTGGAGCTGAATAGAATCAGGTGGTTTGATATCTTTATTCTGGGAGCTTGATTGAAGATATGAGAAGTCGAAGATAGACGGGTTCTTCTTCGTTGACCGTGGTCTGCTCCTTCCGAGTTGTAGGAGTGGTGGTTTGTAAGTTGATTGTAGTTGAATAGAATGGCCAGTTTTCAAGGTACTGGTCTCTTCGGAGGAGATGGGATGCGGTTTTTGCTGCCACCAGAATGTAGCCAACTACGTAGCTACCTGTGTACCCCCCTGGGGTTACAAATCACAATCTTGAGTTTCTTCACTTTATTTACACAGTTCACGCACAATTCTGTACACTATGATACACAGGGCACGCCACACACCGACGGCTCCTGGACCTCTGCACTCCGTTTTTGTGGGAGAAAGTGCCGAGTCTGTAAAATTCTGAGGTGCTCTTTAGTCACCTTGAAAACAATTTTAATAGGAAAATCCGGCCCTTTACATGGTTGTTGTTAGTTCATAAATTATTTCCTATATCCCTTTTTATAGTGTATAATATATCCAGGGGGCAAGGGTTGATTACTACTGTGTTGTCGTGTGTTATTCGGAATTGGCGATTGACTGCATTTACAGTATGTGTGCGTTCGTATGTCTGTGTGTGTATCTTGGTTCCAAGTGCTCGGCTAACTGTTGAGTCAGCTGTCAGAGCGGATGTCTGGCGACAGAATGTCTGGGTGATGATTGTGACACCGCTCACATGATTTATGGGAATGGTGATGTTGTTAAAGTGATGTATACAATAATAATAATAATAATAATAATAATAATAATAATAATAATAATAATAATAATAATAATAATAATAATAATAATAATAATAATAATAATAATAATAATAATAATAATAATAATAATAATAATAATAATAATAATAATAATAATAATAATAATGATGATGATGATGATGATGATGATGATGATGATGATGATGATGATGATGATGATGATGATGATGATGATGATGATGATGATGATGATGATGATGATGATGATGATGATGATGATGATGATGATGATGATGATGATGATGATGATGATGATGATAATAATAATAATAATAATAATAATAATAATAATAATAATAATAATAATAATAATAATAATAATAATAATAATAATAATAGTAATAATAATAATAATAATAATAATAATAATAATAATAATAATAATAATAATAATAATAATAATAATAATAATAATAATAATAATAATAATAATAATAATAATAATAATAATAATAATAATAATAATAATTAATAATAATAATAATAATAATAATAATAATAATAATAATAATAATAATAATAATAATAATAATAATAATAATAATAATAATAATAATAATAATAATAATAATAATAATAAATATCACACATTCTTTCACTTGAATTTTCAAGTTGACCGTCAGCAGATGGGTATCACTTCCTAAAATTATATTCTCTCCCTCATTGACATTATATCTTACCGTGTTATTTTGTCCTCCACTATCATTACATCCGAGCATGACATTTTGTCCTCCATTGACATTACATCCTAATGTAACATTTGGTCCTCTACCGACATTATACTCTAAAATGGCAATTTGTCCTACACTGACATATTACTCTACATTATTGCTACGCCTTACTCTGCTATCCCAAATACACTCTATTTCCCCTTCCCTTTGAGTTTCTACCCCCCCTCCAAAAAAAAGGAACTAGCTCATTACAAACTTCCATAATGAGGTTTGTAAGAACATCTTTGTCTCTGCGAGTAAGGTGACTCACATCAGAAGCATAAAGGACATGACGCCTGGAAAAGAAGTACCAATGATCAAGAAAGTGGTATCCAAGTAGCGTGCACAATTGTTATATCCTCTCTCTGATTCCTATGGCTCTACTGTTCCAACACGAGCCAGCGTAGATCCTCGGAAGGACCCCACTATTTCCTTATACCAACCAAACTATATAATCATAACTATAAAACATATATCACGTAAAGACACATTCACTAATACTAACCAGATGAATTATACTACTTCTAACCCACAAATACTATTATAGGAAATATGTATTGGCAACTTTACTCAGAATAATGATGCAGCCATTTCTGTATGCTTAACCCGGCGACTGTGTCGCCAAAGGGGGACTCTTCCCATAGGGGATTACATTACCGATCTGTACATATCCTCAACTAGTTTGTTTGAATAAATGAAAAGTCCGAAGATGTTTTATCTTCCACTGCGCCACCATTAATTGTAGCCTTAACAGGCTACACGACTGGTGGTAGCGGTAGGATAGAACGCCACCCTTCCCTTCGTATCTGAATGGAATCCGCTAGTCCACGACTAACCTCATCTACAAGAGTAGTTATTAACAGGCTACACGACTGGTGGTAGAACGCTACTCTTCCCTACACCTCCGAGGGAAGTCGCTAGTCCACGACTAGAATTGTCAGCCCAGAGCAGGGATTCCTAGTAATGCAATCTGAGGACAAACTCAGTGCATCACTGCACCATATTCCAATCAAATCACAAGGCAGCCCAGTGCAACGCATCGAAGTCAAGAATACTTCAAGTCCAACATATTGTATTCAATAGTTCATTCAAGCCCCGGAATCTAATCCAGACTCGGAAAACTCGTGGAATTGTCCTCAAGA
This sequence comes from Oratosquilla oratoria, assembly GCF_046742065.1. Taxonomy (NCBI): domain Eukaryota; kingdom Metazoa; phylum Arthropoda; class Malacostraca; order Stomatopoda; family Squillidae; genus Oratosquilla; species Oratosquilla oratoria. Next base: position 1,100,058 of record NC_134810.1, on the reverse strand, counting down.
ATTCAATAAGCTCTGCACACCTATTTCAATGTCACCAGGCATCTCTCACAAGCCTACACAGTATTTATTCAAGGCAGTCACCCAAGCACGCATCTTAGCAAACACGTCACGAGCCATTCCCACGCACCCTCTCCGTAAGTAATATTACGTAAAACATTATTCGTTCCCCTACTTCTAGAACGAACCCAAGTGATTCCAACAGGTAACGAGGGACTCAGGCCCAGTGCGCTGTCTTCGAGGTCGACCCGGTACCACACGACTTCAGCAAGGATGCATAGGACACTCAAATCGATGAGATTCGTCTCAGCAGTATTGAGCACCTCCACATACCCCATCCACAACCGACCTCGCCAGTCATCGTTAGTACCAAATAATGTACATCTACTAATTTCTATATTTATTCTAGCTCATATCGGACGAGAACCTACTCTCCACCCCATTACACCGCCGTGACCAACGGCGAGAACCAGGAACTTTGTGTCGGTTGAGCGTGACCACCAGGAAATCAGCCACAAACTCCAACCAACTCCGTCCACCCACCTCTTCCTTCCGTCTGAGACACATCAAACATCAACCAGCAGTGAAGAACTGCAATGCCGACAATATAAAAAAAAAATTCTGGATTCTTTGATACTCAAGGAAGGCCCATTACATTTCATCCATATTCACCTTATTTTTCAGTTTCACCTTCCTGCGTATTTCAGAGTCCTGGCAGAGCACGTCCATCAACTGTTTCATTCTTTCATTGAAGCCTGCTGTTCTCGCTTAAAAACTATTACTTTAACACTGTTTTCGTGTCTGGATCAGAGAGACAAATTTATCGTACAGCTTCAGGATGTGTTCTTATATATGCCTGGTGTGAATAGTGTACAGATTGCAGAATAGTCAGTGTTCCTGAACCAGTTGTGCCAGCAGCTAAGCTGCTGCATCTTTGGAGTGCTGAGCTTAGACTGCTTGCTTTGGCCGCAGCAAGTAGAGCATATTCTGTATGGCATCTTTGCTAGTTGGGAGCATCCCATGCGGTAATTCTGTTCTCTCTATATACTCCACACCATACAGAGTCATCCTAGAATGAGATTTCGTGTCTACGCTAGCCATAGTGATTTAACCTGCAAAAAGAAAAGCAGTATCATGTCCTGTAAACAATTATATTTACTCCATTCCACCCATTAGTTTACCTGAGAGCATAAAAAATCGATTATCATGCAAAATCACACAAACGTCACATATACTATATGTCACATACACGCCACGTGACCCACAAACCTACAACAGGATGTCGTTGGACAATGGCGCCGGTCAATTCATACTCAGACCAAACATTGCTGCCGACTCCTTGCTGACCCACATATTCCCCGAATCACAAGCAAAAAGTAAACGTGATGCCACGATCGTGCGACCCTTCCAATTAACACCATGGGTCTCTCGCCAGACATATCATTAACCATTTCCTTATACCAACCAAACTATATAATCATAACTATAAACCATATGCCACGTCAAGACACATTCACAAATACTAACCAGATACATTATACTACCTTTAACCCACAAATGTTATTATAGGAAGTATGTATAGGCAACCTTACGCAGAAACGCTGATGCAGCCGTTTATGTGCATTGAACCAGCGACTGTGTCGCCATAGGGGGATTGTCCCTTACAGTGAGCACTTGGGGACTCTCCCTATACGGATTTACATCACCAATCTGTAAATATCCTCAAGTAGCTCGTTTGAATACATGCAAAGTCCGATGAGACTTTATTTTCCCTGCGCCACCCTAAAGTGCAGTCTTAACAAGCTACACCTCATATATATGAAGAATGTAACATAACTGTATAAAATCACCCAATCATGATTTCTCCATTAAAAGAGAGAGAGAGAGAGAGAGAGAGAGAGAGAGAGAGAGAGAGAGAGAGAGAGAGAGAGAGAGAGAGAGAGAGAGAGAGAGAGAGATGTAACAGTTACGTGATAATCTCATACTACCCTAATTGCCTTTTCCATTTTCTACAAATCCACCTACAACTAAAAGATAATCAGTCGATCACCAATTAATTTCCGTCTCGATTATATCTGCATCTGCATCTCGATTATATCTGCATCTGCATCTGCATCTGCATCGTTTTCGTTTTCGTTTTCGTTTTCGTTTTCGTTTTCGTTTTCGTTTTCGTTTTCGTTTTCGTTTTCGTTTTCGTTTTCGTTTTCGTTTTCGTTTTCGTTTTCGTCTTCGTCTACATTTTCGTTTTCGTTTTAGTTTTCGTTTCGTTTTCGTTTTCGTTTTCGTTTTCGTTTTCGTTTTCGTTTTCGTTTTCGTTTTCGTTTTCGTTTTCGTTTTCGTTTTCGTTTTCGTTTTCGTTTTCGTTTTAGTTTTCGTTTTCGTTTTCGTTTTCGTTTTCGTTTTCGTTTTCGTTTTCGTTTTCGTTTTCGTTTTCGTTTTCGTTTTCGTTTTCGTTTTCGTTTTCGTTTTCGTTTTCGTTTTCGTTTTCGTCTTCGTCTTCGTCTTCGTTTTTGGTTTTCATTTTCGTTTTCGTTTTCGTTTTCGTTTTCGTTTTCGTTTTCGTTTTCGTTTTCGTTTTCGTTTTTGTCTTCGTTTTCGTCTTCGTCTTCGTCTTCGTCTTCGTCTTCGTCTTCGTTTTCTTCTTCTTCTTCTTCTTCTTCTTCTTCATCATCATCATCAGCAGCAGCAGCAGCATCGTCATCATCATCATCATCATCATCATCATCATCATCATCATCATCATCATCATCATCATCATCATCATCATCATCATCATCATCATCATCATCATCATCATCATCATCATCATCATCATCATCATCATCATCATCATCATCATCATCATCACCATCATCATCACCATTCATAGTCTAGCTGGCGATTGGCGATTTAAATTGGTTAGGTGAGATCTCCCCAGGAAAAGGATTAAAAGCTATCTCAAATCTATTTTGATTGAAACTTTTTTTTGGGGGGAAGGGGCTTAAACTAGAGATATATTTTCTATCATTTTAATGTCTTTCATTATAAGAAGGGTTACGAAGAATGTGAATATAATTTTCTAAAGAATTTATTTCAATTGTTGTTTTAGCTAATATGGAAGCCAATTTGAGGTAAAGTTCTTGCCTTTGTAGATGATTTTTTTTGCATCATGTTCCTTTGTATCTCAACCCAGATACCTCAAGGTCATTGGGTTCTTCGAGTTCTTCAGTGAAGAGTCCAGTTCTTAGGTAATTTGAAGGATGTCTTGACTTCGATGGTTTCCTTTGATTAGCAAAGGTTAGTTTCATATATTTTTTGGTGTATGAATACAATAGCTCGGAAATTGGAAAAATAAGAGGTATAAAAAGATTGCTTTCCCAGGAAAAACAGAGAACAATTTTATCACGTAACCCGTACGTTACCGGGCAAATGTTGTATATACTCCCCCCCCCCCTTCATTCCCAGCGTAGGAGCAAAAAATATATAATCTTTTTTTAATTAACTCAAAATTATGTAAAATCAACAAATATTGCTTATTTTGACTTACGTTTGCCTAAAAATGGAGAAACTGGGTAAATTTTTCTCGAAATATTTGTGCGAAATTTCGGTGGACAATCCGTAGACTTCATGTTACTGCTCAGGTGGGTTGAAGGAGAACGCCCGTCGTATTTTTTTCGTTAGAATTTCAGAGAGTAAAGGAATATGACATTTATGATGTTTAAATTCGATGTGCAACCGTCCATAATAGTCTGACACTTAATAAAAACGTGTTTATAAATAGTTTTGTGTTTTTTTTCAAATATTTATCACTTTGTTATGTGGTAAATTGATTGGTATATTTTTAATAATTTCATGGAGGATAGGTGATTGTGGTGTTTCTTATTGTTTTGGTAAATGTTTTAGTGAGCAGTGTTAGTGTCTGTTATGAGTTATTATCCAATATTATTATATTCTTTGTGTGCCATAATAATGTCAGTCATTTATTATAAATTCATCATAGATTATTACAATATTTCGTTTATCAATAATTCTACTTAGTTTTGACAATAATTGTTTGTGCGTGACATACTTATACACTAAACTACAGTATACACAATTTTCTTTTAATATATACATTGTTTATCTGTTCTTTCAGTATTTCAAGATAGTGTGATAGTCACAGAAACACTGGGGAGCACAATCCCACATCACACTGCACACACTCGTAGCGAGTAATTTTTCTCCCGACTCGTGGTCACCTGACAGTGTAGCTGCACACTTAACAGCGCCTTTGAGGGTTTCTCCTAGCATCACGGTGGTTGATCGGCCAGCAAAAGTGGCGTTCATGAGTCTTTTGGGGATGTCAGTTTGAATTGTGCGGGGTTGGGAAGCTGTGTGATGGGGTTGTTGGTCTGGTAGGTAGTGGGAAAGCATTTCCCCTGCCAACTCAATGATGAAGTCCTCGTAAGTTTCCTTCCTTCCAGTAGTGATTTTATAGAGGACGTGGGCGTTATGAGTGGACAGGGCAAGGAGGTGGAAAGAAAACTTCCTGTACCACTTCATATTCTTCCTGGCACATTCCACGGACGAGATTATGGCGTCGGACTTATCCACGATGCCAATGCCAGGTTGTTATAATTATCTGTTTGGGTGGCAACTTCCCGATAAACTCTTTATTCACAAACTCCTTGAAAAGGCCAAGGGTTTATTACTGATACAAAATTGCTGCTATCCTGCCACCACTCCCACACAATCTCGTCCGCTTTGTCTGACCCCCACCACCCTTCCCGTCACTTCCTCCTCCTCCGCCTTGTTCTCCCCGCTTGGCCGGGTGACCTTGAACTTGCCTGCCACGGCCAGCCCGGTAGGGTCGACCACGGCTGCGGCAGCCCCGACAATCATGGCGACGTTGTTGGGGGGCACTACAGTGGCTACTTGTGGTTGCTGTTTTTGTGCCCAAGCGTCATTTCCTTGTGCCAATGCAGCACCCAAGTCCCATCTCGCCTCCTGAGTGAAAAAATATATATTTATATATTTGGAATTTGCATGGGGCCTAGTGCCCCATGTAATGGTAATACACACGTATCACTCCACGCATTTACGAGTCTACTTTTCTTTGGAGATTCTCTACTATTATATGACTAACTAGAACAATGGGAAGACATTTTACATAACTGTAAACACTAGGTTCCTTACTTAAATATAGGAAAAATAGATTGTAGGAATATAAAATGAGCGTTTGCAAATATTAGAAATTCTTATGCAAACTTATTATACTTCAAGTGTCGTAATCTAAAGTTACAAGGCCTACATAATTTATTTCACATAGCTAAAAAATTAGAAAAGAATATTTGCTTGAGGTTAGCTGGTAGGACTTCTTGGCCCAAGTATGGGGGACGGGAACGCAGGTTGCACGTGCACGTGATGCACATCCCGGGGTGTGCTGGTTGAAGGACCAAACACAGGTTTAGGGTTGGATGGGGCTTCCATAGGTGGAGGGGTGGATGGTCCCTCCTCCACATCTTCCACGTCCTCGTCTTTGGTCTGAGATCCCTCCTGCTCCCCAGACCTCTCCACACGGCACTTTTTGGCCAGCATAGAATTAGTGTATAGCCACTGATTGCTGGCGTGGACCTCGTCATAAGTAGTAGGTGGTCCAGAAGAGGCAAGTTCGCCGTCTGTGACCCTCACCAAAATCATGCGTGGTCCCCACGAATGTCACGACCACTTACACCATTAGGGCCTGGTTGAGGATTACTTGCACTATCATTTTTTATTTTTCTTCCCCGAACACTAAACCCACAAAGCCCAGGTTGTTCTGGGTCATCGCCATCGGTAATGAATTCTTCGGCTCTCTCCCGAGAGTTATCCTTAGATAATGTATAATCTTCATCAAGCACGTCATCGTCAAGCAAACCATATTGCCTCTCGTCCTGAATCCTCAGTGCTGGGAGACAATGTATCTGTCGTGAGACGATGCTCACGTGTCTTTGTTTGTGTTCATGCCTTTGTTGTGTCGGGTCGGACATGCCGACCTCGGGTCGCGCGTCGTCCTGCACAGCTGGCCACGCCCTCAAGCCAGGTTGCGTCGCCGGGTCAGAGTGTGATTGGCGCAGGTCAATTTGCACACGACCCGTAGTGACTGTGATTGGCTGGGCTGTTTGCACGCGGCTTTTGTGCATAGCGCTTATAGTGAGTACCATCTATTATACCTTGCCCTCGCTAACAGGTATATATTTTAGATAAGCCAGATATTTTGCCTCCGTACACACGCACATAATAAAAGGAAGGAACGCCAAATGTTTTTGTCAGCCTACACGCTCGGCCCCACTCGCCCAAAAATACCATAGTGGTGGCGACGGTGTGTTGCAGTTGGCATTATTACACGCACCCATTCCTCTACTCAGTGAACATATTTCCACATACCATTTCACACTGTTAGGACTACTCAATGAACACAAAGGAGTGCTAGATAGAGCTAAGGCTGATAGGTATTCTAACTATGTCTCGCCGTAATGCCAGCACCCACGTGTTGGGACCTGTGAGTCAGCATGCCAGGGCGCTGCAGGTGACTGCGGATGTCCCATTTTTTCTTTCCTCCGGCATTAACCACCACCCCATGAGTGGCCTCCCTGCCTGTACTGACGCGACCTCTTGGCTTTCCTTATTAGAGGAAAGGTGGTCTCCAGAGGTCCCTGACGCAGACAAAATTGCTGTAACTCAGCAGAAAACAGCCGGTGATGCCGCGATAGCTGCTCGCCTGGCAAAGGGTAGGCATTCCAATGATTGGGAAGCATTTAAACTCGCGTTCCGCGACTTTTTTTATGCACCCGCGTTGGCAGATGCTTTGGCCGACCGCCTCGCTGAGGCAGTCATGAAACCTTCTGAGACGCTCAAATCTTTCGCCCTCCGATTGGCTGATATGGTCTCGTCCTATGCGGTGTACCACCCAGAGCGGGAGGATTGGGCCATATTTTCGGCTGTGACCCGTATTAAGCGGGCTATGCCGCCGCAGTTCGCAGGCATCCTCACTCGCGAACAGCAATCTCCTGTTATTGGTGTCCTCCATGCGGCCATTGACTATGCCCAGAGGAATAGTTGCGATGTGAAGACGGTGTATGTGGGTGGTGCAGACTCGCCCATGGCCTTATATCCAGCCACAGCCGCTGTGTCACACCAATACCCGGCTGCGGACGCAATTTCCCAACCACCCTCTCAATCATATCCCATATCCACATTACACAGAGTCCCAGACTTTTCCTCACCTTGCACTTCGCGAGAGAAAGAGACCAATCCTCGCAATTTGCGAGCGATCGAGGCGCGCCCTCGCCATGAGCGAGCGACCGGGGCGCGGCCTCAAGAGGAACTCACATACTCTTCTCACAGGGCAGGGGGACACAGAAACACGTGAAAGCGTAACCGGGGCCGTGGTAGTCACAAGCGTCCGTATTGCACCTATTGTAAGAAGGTGGGCCACAAGACCGATGCGTGCTATTTTAGGGCACGCGGTCGGGCAAGCACGGGTTGCCACACTTGCGGGGGTGCGGGGCGGATCTGGAAGGCTGAGACAGCTCATACGAGTGTCGGTCAGGAGGCCCAGATGGGTCTCGCGGAGAGTAGCTCGTCAAAAAAAAAAAAAAAAAAAAAAAAAAAAAAAAAAAAACGGCCAGCGCAGGGGAAAGCATACCCCAAGGTGACGGTCGAGCGGCAGTCGAACGTGGAAATTGTTCACGTCGATTTGGCCAGCTCCCATTGTGCTAGTGGCGGTTCGGCTATGGTGGCGGTTACTTTGTTAGAGTCCCACGCTACTCGGTCCGTTTATGCTCTCCAAGATACAGGAGCGGCAATGTCTCTAATTCATAAGAGCATTTTGCCTGCCACCATGGAAGGCCCCCAGGTTGGTACCACTAGAATCATAGTGGCCAACGGTTCAGAAATGCCAAATCTTGGCAAAGTCGATGTCCGGTTTGATCTCGCTGGGTTTCCGTTCCGACATTCTTTCTTCATCATCCCTGCTGAAGGTCTTCCTTCCAAACTCATCCTCAGGTTCGATTTCCTCGCAGCGCATAAGGTGTCTTTGACATTCCGTCTTTTAACGTTCAAGGTGAACGGCAAGGATGTTCCAGTAATCCTTGCAAGGACGGTCCAGCATTCCCCACCGCTCATCGCCGTGTGCGAGGAGCGCCACAGTTATCAGGGGGTAAGTGAAGCAGCCACGTTTCCGGTTAAGACCAGTGAGGGTCATTGGGTAGCGGGTTTCTCAGGCGGAACCATAACGTTAACATTTGAGAGAGCAGACAAGGTCGCTCCCGCAGGTCAGGCCGTCTCGGCGCTGTTTAAAGCACGCCCATACGCCGAAGGCGCCAGCTTGCTCGGCCAGGGAGTAGTAGAGCTGCTCAGGATGGAAAATGGAAAGGCTTGGTGCAAAATTCCATTCCTGAATTTGAGCCCGAATTCCCGTGAGATCCACAAAGACCAAGTGGTTGGGGAACTTACCCTCTTAGAGGAGATTGCGTTAGTAGATGATGGCACTAACGTCTCGGTGGGAACGGTGCAGGCGTCTAACGTAGTGGATAGCTCTCGTGGTGATAAGTTACGATTGGAAGTAGGGAAAATTTTCCCTAATACGCATAGCAAGGAAAGTATGGCTCTGACCTCTTTAGTGGTCAAATATGGCGATGTTTTTGCCTTACCAGGGGATCCACTAACCGCGACGCCTCACTTTCTACACGAGATTCGGACCATTGGACCGCCGGTCTACCGCCAATCTTATCCCATTCCTGAGAAGTACAGAAGAGAGATTAGAGAACTCATTGGGGATATGCTCCGTAAGGGGATCATTCGCCCATCTCGTTCTCCCTACAATACTCCTGTTGTTCCAGTTGTTAAGAAGGATAAAACCTTTCGTCTTTGTCTTGACTTTCGTGCTATAAATCGACACGTAGTTGATGATAGCTTCCCTCTCCCCCATATTGACTCGATGCTGCGTAGTTTCGGCTCCAGCGTCATATTCTCACTGCTAGATCTTAAGCAAGGGTATCTCCAAATCCCGCTCATGGAAAGCAGCTGCGAGAAAATGGCGTTCTCGACGCCCGAAGGGCATTACGAGTTTACGTCTCTTCCCTTTGGGTTAAAAGACGCTCCATCCTGTTTTCAAAGGGTGATGAATCAGGTACTAACGGGGCTGTTAGGGGTTAGTGCGATGGTGTACATGGACGATATCATCGTTCTGGGAACATCTTGGGTCGACCACCTCAAGAATCTTGAGGATGTCCTTCGGAGGTTGCAGGAGGCAAACCTCTCATTGAGGCTGGAGAAATGTCATTTCTTCTAGAAGGAGGTCACTTACCTAGGTCATGTTATATCCCAGGACGGGATAAAGCCTCAGCATGATAGAGTCCGAGCCATCAAAACTTTCCCCCGGCCAGCGCGTCAGAAAGAGCTACTTTCATTTCTGGGATTAGCGGTATACTACAGGAAATTTCTTCCTAAATTTGCTGAGATTTCGTTGCCTTTGGTCGATATGACGAAGGGTGACGTAGCGGGGAAGCACAAGAATCGTAAGCTTGGTCCATGGACACCTCCTCAGTAACATACGTTTGGGTCCCTCAAATCCTATTTATCCTCCACGGTGGTACTCCCTTACCCCAATTTTTCGAAACCTTTCTTGCTCACCACTGACGCCAGTGATTCGGCGATTGGGGGCGTGCTTCAGCAAGAGGATGACGAAAGTAGGAGACGCCCACTCTCCTATTTCAGTCGCACTCTTAACGAGCACGAGAGAAGATATAGTACCGTTGAAAGAGAAGCGTTGGCGGCGGTGTACGGTCTCACGATTAATCGCCCGATAATCATGGGATATCCGGTGAGACTTTTGAGCGATCACAGGCCTTTGGTCTGGCTCTTCACTGCTAAGGGCACGAGCACTCGGATTCTTCGGTGGCAAATAGCGATCGCCGACTTCGATATTGAAGTCAATTATATCCCAGGGAGACTGAATGTTGTCGCGGACGCACTCTCTCGGATACGGGGGGCTGACCACCCTATAGATGATTTCATAGTTTCCCACATATCCACGGGTGGCCGGGGTAACTCAAACTCAAATTCTGAGGAGGATACCATCACGTGGAACCAGGTAGACATCCGAAAGGAGCAAGATGCTCACCCGGATTGGGGTGGGCTTAAAGAGTACCTCCGAGGAGCCACGTCAGGAGCGCCTAAGATTCCGCGCCTAAGAGTGCCGATCGGGGAGTTTCGACTCCTCCTCGACGGACTACTATATCATGCGCGTAGAAATGCGTACCAGTTGGAGGAACTTCGCCTGGTATGCCCTGAAGGAGCAAAGGCAACAGCCTTACGTATTGCCCATTGCCTTCCTATGGCGGGCCATGGCGGAGTCCAAGTTACTCTGGAACGGCTACAAAAATTTGCATTTTGGCCGAAAATGTCGGAGGATGTGAAGGATTTTGTAAGGAAATGCAAAATCTGCATCACGTGCAAACCTTCCTATGACCTCCCAGCTTCACTTAGACAGTTTCCTGACGTAAAAACTCCATTTGAGAGGGTTAACCACCACCCTAAATGGTGCGAAGTACATCCTGACAGTAGTCTATGTCCTAACCTGCTTCTTGGTCGCCGTGCCCATTAATTCCAAAGAAGCGCTGACTGTAGCCCGAGCTTTCCTAAACCACGTCCTGGCCATACACGGTGCTCCGAGGCAGGTGATCTCTGACGGGGGAGGAGAATTCATGAACGAGACGTTCAAAGAGGTGATGGTGATGGCGAACATCAGCCATCACAAGATCACTCCTTTTCATCCCTCGAGCAACCGGATCGTTGAGAGGGTAAATGGGACCATTATAAAAATCTTACGGTCCCTCGTCCAGGACAATCGAACAGGCTGGGATCAGATGCTCCCTTTAGCGGTCTTAGCCTACAATTCTGCGTATCATAGAGTCCTGCGGGATTCCCCGCATTTCCTTCTGTTCTACAGAGACCCTGTCCTCCCTATAGCTGAGTTCACCAGGCCCAATGCCCCGTGGTATAATACGGATAATTTAGCAGCCGAAACAATGGCTTTAGCTAACTCATATTTTGACAGGTGCCAAAAGTTCATCGAGGCTGCCACAATTGAGAGGCACACAAAACGGCCGAGGGCACGGATATAGCAGCTCGCCCTTGGTGACAGAGTATATGTCACCGCCAAACCTAGGCAAGGGGTGACAAAGAAGCTCCAGCCATTGTTCCAAGGCCCCTATAGGGTCCTCAAAAGGTGAGTGATGTAATCTATTGCATAAAACATATCCGATCAAGACGTGAGTTCTGTGTTCACACAGACAGGATAAAGCAGGAGGGCAACCTCTCTGTGTGCGAGAATAAGAACGTCAGGAGGGCGTTCCCCACACATGAGAAGAAACCCCTGGACCTCCAGGAGGATAGTACCAGCTCCCCTTCGTAAGCCGATTCCAAAGCCATGTTACCTCTCTGTGTGCGAGAAAAGAACGTCAGGAGGGCGTTCCCCACACATGAGAAGGAACCCCTGGACCTCCAGGAGGATAGTACCGGCTCACATTTGTAAGCCGATTCCAAGGTCGTGTAACCGCTCCGTGTGCGACACACAAACGCCAGACGAGCGTTCACCACACGTGAGACGAAATTTGAACCTTGTCTTTTTTTTCAGACCTTTTTTGTCACATTTGTCTGTTATTGAAATAAAAAAAAACTTCCTTTTGTATGTCGACCCCCCCCCCCTCTTGGACAAAGATTCTGCCGCTTTTGGTTTTCCACAGATTTCTCCATTCAGTCCGAGTCAGCGCAGCACCTTTCTGCCGGTCATGAGGACTACCGCGGGTCGTCCTACCAGCTGCAGGATCACAGGCGAGGAGCGTGGAGCATCTCCCCTATGTCGAGGGAGCCAGTCGCCGCGAAGTGCAGGGCAGCAGCCCCTCTGATTTTCTCCGCCCCTATATTTCTATATCAGTTTAGGCGGTGGGTTTTTTCATCGAGTTGAATGCCGTCTCTAGGGGATTCACCAAGGTGGATAACCTCCCGACGCATACATCTCGATTTTTTCCCTCACGCCAAGTCTAGGTCCATACTCGTTTAGCGGGGTGAGGGATGTCGTGAGACAATGCTCATGTGTCTTTGTTTGTGTTCATGCCTTTGTTGTGTCGGGTCGGACGCGCCGACCTCGGGTCGCGCGTCGTCCTGCGCAGCTGGCCACGCCCTCAAGCCAGGTCGCGTCGCCGGGTCAGAGTGTGATTGGCGCAGGTCAATTTGCACACGACCCGTAGCGACTGTGATTGGCTGGGCTGTTTGAACACGGCTTTTTTGCATAGCGCTCATACCCCATAACACAGGCAGTCGCGCACTTCTTAGACACCATCCATCCAGTGAGCACGTCTTCGGCATTCGCCCTTATAGTGAGTACCATCTATTTTACCTTGCCCTCGCTAACAGGTATATATTTTAGATAAGCCAGATATTTTGCCTCCGTACACACGCACATAATAAAAGGAAGAAACACCAAGTGTTTTTGTCAGCCTACACGCTCGGCTCCACTCGCCCAAACATACCATATATCATCACTGTCAGCAAACAGGATATGTTGTATAGTTTCGTCACCACAACCTATGTACGGCAACTTCACTCTCTGATTTCTATAGTAAAACTGTTGTCTGTGACTCACGCAGTGAACCATGAACATTAGTGATGCCATATCAATACAAGTTCCCAGGCAGTAAGGCAGGGAGGGACGCAAAGGGATGGAAAAGTACACATACTTGTTTTGACCAGTCGACCTTACATCATTATCCGTGGGTCGACTTTGGCCGATAGTGACCCTCGCTACCAAATCGTGGGCTGTTCACGTGTTCCTGCCGCCCCAACAGTGTCTGAGAAACCCTAATGATACAAAATTGCACTATTACCTTGCCCTGAACTGTATATCAGAGGTTACGGTGAAGAAATATGAAAGATAATGATGATGATGATAATAATAATAATAATAATAATAATAATAATAATAATAATAATAATTAATAATAATAATAATAATAATAATAATAATAATAATAATAATAATAATAATAATAATAATAATAATAATAATAATAATAATAATAATAATAATAATAATAATAATAATAATAATAATAATAATAATAATAATAATAATAATAATAATAATAATAATAATAATAATAATAATAATAATAATAATAAAAAAAGTAAAATTTCTTGAAAAAATTGCTAGAAAACTATTACCGATAGTGGGCTACGTATGATAGACACCCTTTCTCCCAATACCTCTCACCAACCATTATCTGACGGCTAAAATCATCAGACCTCCGTACCTCATCACATCCTGCGACCCTGACCAGACCTCCATAGGTGGAGGGGTGAATGGTTCCTCTTCCACATCTTGCACGTCCTCGTCTTCGGTCTGTAACCCCTCCTGCTAACCAGACCCCTCCTGACCACCATCCATCACACCATTATTACCCGGCCACACTTTGTATTACGCATTTATTACGAAAATTTGCAGTACGAAATTGCAAGTTGTATACGTCTGAGTACATACTAAATAGCATCTGCCCAACTGTCGAAGTACAACTTCACCTCCTCATACTTCGTTTTGTACTGCAGAATCGCCTAAATTACGTCCTAAAGGCCAATTTTATACCCCAAGTTAGCCCCCCGAAAAGCTGTTGCCAAGGTTGCCAGTTTTGCCAATAGATTAAAAAAAAAAAAAAAAAAAAAAAAAAAAAAAAAATGCTTCTTATAACCAATGGATAGGGCTACTTGGACATTACCAAAGAGTTGATCCTCGACTTAATACAAATTTTTGGCGATTTTTTTTTTAATTGCGGCATACGACGTATGCCGCTGACCCTCAATCCATAAAACAATTGCGGCATACGACGTATGCCGGTAACACTAAAAAAGGAGAGGAAATGGGGAGTTTACGCTAGTAAACACTGAGCAGCTGCGGCCGAAGCCACCACCTTTGCCCTATATGCTTGGACTGATAGGGCTAATCATAGTCATTGCTGGAAATTGGAGAGGAATGCGGGATTCGAGCCCACAAATAAGCAAATGCGAGGCTAGCACGCTTTTGATTACGCCACCAACTCACTGGTTGAAGAGGGATGCTAGATGAATACAGCACCTTTATCTTGAATTAAATCAAATAAAATTAGGACTAACTAAAGAAGTAAAGTTCTAGAACCTCCAAATGTGGATTCGAACCTTGAACTACTTATGATTTGTCTTCACAGTTGTCAGGCACGGTCGTAAAACCAAAACCATGTTTAGGGAAAGCATTTCCTCAGCGTTGTTTTGAGTTGAATATTCAACTTATAAAAAAAAAAAAAAAAAAAAAAAAAAAATCCTTAGATTTTTGTTGATTGTTTTTAAGTGCTATCTTCTTTCAAATTAGAATTTATTATATCAGCCCTCTGACCCCGAATAAGATGAAGTCTTTAAGCGTTAGTAAAAAAAAAAAAAAAAAAAATGTGAATCATAAAAGAGCACTGGATGATGATGAGTGAAATGAGACCATCAAAGAATTCTACATTGCCAATAGGTTTCTTCTAAGATGAATCTATCGTTTTGTGTTAGCTGGAATGAAATGTTTAAAGGAAGTATTGGGCAAGAATGGGTTAAAGAGCATTCAGTAGGCTTCAAGTGTGACCACTCGGTTCTCAAAAACAGCCGCCCTCTTCCACCTATCTCTCCTTTTCATCTCTGCATCTCCGCCTCCCCACCAGACCCCTCAATCAACCTCCACGTGGACTGAGGCGGGGGGAGGTCAGAGGTGAGAGGTGAAAGGGTGACAGCGCGTGAGCCAACGGGAAACTTTACGGTTCTCTCCCCCAAGTTTGCCGAAGGATTAGGTAACCTCGGGTGGGATTCGGGGAGTTCGTAGTTCGCATGTTAATAGTACGCAAAATGGATGTAAATAGTATCTATCATTACTTCTCTTCCTCTTTGACCAATATTTTTGGGGGTCTGTTTTCAATAGATCCTACTAACTCCAGTGTGCTGATGGCGTAATCGGAAGTTTGATGGTCTCGCACTCGCTAAGGTGTTGGGTCGATTCTATGTGATTCTCAACAGTGACATTTACCTGTCCCAACATCAAACACATATGTAGATGACAAATAAAAAGCTGTGATATATCACATGTAGAAATTTTGTCCAAGAGACTGACATGAGTATGTATATATAATCAAGTGAACCATACACACAAGTGTGCCATAATAAAAAGTCGCATTCAGTCTTCTGCTCGAGTGCTCTATAGGCGAATGGCAACGCATATTGGTGTTTTAGAGGCTCTCCCTATCCTCCCCCGCCTTCCTTCTTCCCTTTAGTGGGCTTCATGGGCAAAAGACCACAGTCCTCCCAGAGGAAATCTTGGTGCTGTTGACAGCAGAAACTCACCTTTCTTATTGTGCGAAGTATCAATAAAGGAATCCCTCACTTTCGACAATCCTTGACCCTTCTTTAAGTAGTATAGATTTATTTTATTCTCAAATCCTTTTCCTCTTTTTTAGTTGCTTCCTCTCTTTCTTCCTTTCCTTCCCTCTTACTTTCTATATTTTATATTTTCGTTATCTCTCTATTTTTGTTTCCTCTTTTCTTAAATCATTGAATATTTTGCATTTTCTTTCTTAGATCTTCCATTGATATATATATATATATATATATATATAAATATACATATATATATATATATATATGGTTAAACTTAATGGCAAGATTATTATTGCAGAGTTTTTTATCTGCCTTTTCTCTTTCTCTGAGAATCTTTTTCCCTTCCACGGGAAGTTGTCTTATAATGTCACCATATGACATTGTTTTGTCAGTTACTTTGGGCATGGCTTTACCAAAGTGAAAAACTGGCCAGAACGCGTTTTCACACTACTTAGTGCTTCATCAGTGGCTAGACTGTGAATATCTGATTGAATTATTGTGTTTATATATTGTTGGTGGTGGTCTGATATTACATTTTGGGGCTTCTGATTGGCTAGTGGGCTGGACTGGGACTCCCAAACTATTCTACTTCCTCATTGGTCGGCTGTTGTGTGACGTCATCAGTATTGTGCCTTCTTTCAGTGGGCTTAGATCTCCTTACGCTAGGGAGGGCTTCTAAATCCCTAGTTTGTATATTAAGATTGGGAGATGTTTCTTTAATAAAGAGAGCTTCGAGGATAGGTAGCCTTCTATGGTCTTGATTTGTTGCCAGCACTTCTGTGTTTTCTATTAGAGTTTCTTTATTTAAATTTCTTTTGTGAGCACAGTGATGGTGGTTTCTGGGAGCTCCTGAAGAGAGGTGGTATGATAACCGGCGTGAGAGCTTCATTGTTGTCATGCCAATATAGTTTGAAGGTTGGGATGCACAGTTCCCAAGTTTACACGTGTACCTATTTATGACGTGAGTTCTCTGAAGGTCACTTTTACTTTCTCTTATATTATTCTTTAGTAGCAGTTGAGATGTCTTTTTATTTTGATAATATATAATCAGTTGTACTTTAGAGTTTTCTTCTTTAGGTTTAATATTTCTTTTAATAATTTGTTGCATAACCCTTTCATCTTCTTTGTAGGCTGTGGAGAAGAAGGACTTATAGTAAATTTTAATCAGGTTTTTGGCGTTAATGTCCTGTGGGATTTTGTCTGGGTGGCTTTTGTCCTGGTACCATTTGTCTAAAGTTCTTTTTGTGATTCGCTCTATATCCTTATTGGCGAATCCATTATTCATAAGGGTCTGAGAAGCTCTTTCTAACTCATTATGTACTGTTTCCCAATTATTACAGTGACTAAGAGATCTTCTAATATAAGCGCTGATGGTAGAATCTTTGTATCTTTGGGGACATTCGCTAGTCCCATTTAGGCAATGTCCTGAATTAGATGCTTTTATGTACACAGATGTGTCATAAGTGCCTTCATCTCTCTGTTTTACTAATGTGTCTAAAAAGGGAAGGGACCCATTTATGCTGTGCTCAATTGTAAAATTGATGCCAGATGTCTCTATTAATCGTTCTTTTAGATCGTCTATTTGTTGGCAATTTTCAGCTTTGACGAAAATATCGTCTATATATCTGCAGTAAATGTGAGGTTTTTGCAGATTTGCGAAAATTTCATTTTCGATGCTACCCATAAAAAAGTTAGCAAAAAGTACTTCTTCCTGCGTGCCTACAGGATATGCAGCGAGTAATTCCTGGAGGAGGAAATCGAATACATCATCGCGGCCTTCTTGAAGCTTGGCTACCCCAAGGGCTTAATCCTGAGCTTAAGACGAAGAGCGGAAGAAATAATCCACACAAGCAAGTTAAGAGAAGGCAACGCCACCACAAAAACATCATACATGGCGCTTCCTAACTCTGAGAAGGTAGGAGACATTATTAGAATGCTCAGGAGCACGGAAGTTAAAGCAGCCGTAACATCGGGAACGAAGATTGGTGACATGATAAAAAGCGGGACTAAGATGATGGGGAGAGAAGACAGCGTCGTATATAAGATCCCATGCACATCATGCGATAAAGCATACTACGGAGAGACTAAGAGGGGCCTTAACACTAGAATCAGGGAGCATAAGGCCGACCTCCGTCACCATAGACTCACCAACGCAATGGTGGTGCATGTTGACGATTCTGGGCACCTCCCACAATGGAACCGAGCCGAGATTCTACACGAAGGTATGGATAAGAAGATCAGAAAATCTATAGAAGCTGCGTACATCACCACTCGTCCGAATATCAACAATAAGGCTGGGAGCTTCACCTGGGCCAAATCTTCAGCGAATATAGCGCTTCGTGATTGGCTGTCTCAGCGGGCCAATCAGGACACAGCGCTATACGCTCGCACACCCCCTTGAGCCATAAGGCGGGTTTATAATCTCTGTATGTTTCTAGTATGCTCATTCCTTTGAGAAAGTCGTTAGACGAAACGTCAGGAATAAAGCTTCACCTCCAGTCCATGTTTCCTTTACCGTGTCTATACAACTTGTTCACATGGATTTTCAGTTGGGGTTTTGTTCACTGACGTTTCGTCCTTACCAGAACATTCTCAAAGTACATGAGAATGTCCTGGTAAGGAGAAACATCAGAAAATAAAACTCCAACTGTTCTCTGTGTCTAGCTTATTGCCCTTCCACTCATATACAGTATATATATATATATGTGTGTGTGTGTGTGTATATATACATATATATATACATATATATATATATATATATATATATATATATATATATGTATATATGAGTGGAAGGGTGGTGAGTTAAACACAGAGAACAGTTGGAGTTTTATTCACTGACGTTTCATCCTTACCAGGACATTCTCAAAGTACATACAGTTTCAGAAAATTAACAGCTTATATAATCCATCCTTGCCGTGTTCCCCTCCCTCTATACTCTCATCCGTTCTCTACCCTATCATGTGACTCCGACCATGTCACTTCTCCCTCCGTTCTCAATTGTCCTTTTCACCTCCTTGATAATCAGAGTACCTACCGCTCCTGCTAACTTTATAAACCCTTCCCTATTGTTGATGCAGGGGTGGGAAGTAATGTAGGCTGCCTCCACTATTTTTCTTTTCTATTTCTCTAGACCTTTGTGGAGCACCTCTATCTTGTTCCAATCTGGAAGATGACCACATTGGTCTAAATGAACTACTAGCGAGTTGGAGGTTCTGTGAGCTCTGACGTCATTTTTGTGCTCATATGTCCGTAGCTCCACTGATCTTCCCGTCTCTCCATAATATCCTAACGGACAACCACCACATGGTATATTGTAAATTGCGCCCTTCTGTATATCCTTTTCTGATTTATTTCTATTCTTGACAACTTCTCCTAATTTTGTACCCGTGGAGAAAGCAACGCTTACACCCGCTTTTGTGAGAATATGTCCCAACTCCTCCGCGTACTTCGAGTTGGGGACGGACAAAAACCCCGCCCGGCCTTCTCCGGACCAGTCGTCCTTCTTCCTTCTCATTATTACCGTTGCTTTCTTCCTCAATCTGTGCAGTAGTCCTTCCGGGTATCTGAGTTTAGTGAATACTTTGAAAATATATTTGATTTCATCCTCTAAAAATTCTTCGCCCTTAAGAAAAATCCTATAACCACTCCGTTTTTAATTTTTTTTTGCTATGCGCTGAGTAGAAATGAATCACATCGTCTTTATTGGTGCTTTTCCTGTAGACAGAGAATGATATCTTACTACCTCTCCTCCAAATCACCGTATCCAAGAAAGCTAGTCTGTTACCTGTCTCGTGTTCGATAGTAAACTGGATGTTTGGTTCGACATGATTCAATCTACTCAACTTGTCATCTAATTGTACCTCTTTCGGAGCGATAACAAGGACGTCGTCCACATACCTCAGCCAAAGCGTGTCTCTACCCATTATCCTTATGAAATAATCTGTCTCTAAAATTTCCATATACAATGAAGCTAGAACCGCACTGAGAGGACTACACATTGCAACTCCTCGGTGTTGTCTGTATTCTTTCCCATTGAACATGAAAGGACCAAACTTCACACATAGAAACACTAATTTCAAGTAATCACTTTTTCCCACTGGTAAATCAGCCTCATCCAAACTGTCTACCACCTTCTTTGCCGCTGCCAACGCTCCTTCTACCTCGACATTCGTAAAGAGCGCAGTTACATCATAGCTACCCATCACTTTTTCTGAAAGATCCACATTCTTTAACCTCGTGATCAGATCTCCAGATTTTTTAAAATGGGCATTACTTATCGAGCCTAGCCTCTGTGATAGTGGTTTGGCTGAGCACTTGGCTAGTCTGTGCGGGGCGCTCCCGATACCAGAGGTGATGGGTGTCATCAGGACGTTTGGTTTATGGGTTTTCGGAAGTCCCCGCATTCTGGGTGGTTCAGGGGCTTCTTCTAACAGACCCAGTTGCTTTTTCCCCCGGCTGGTTCTTGTGAGTATCTTCCTTGCTTCTTTCTTAAATTTCTCCCCTTCTAAAGCTGCGTGCCCAATATGTTTCTCTTCATATGTATTGGTGTCGCTGAGCAAGTCTAACATTTTTGTGTCATAATCTACCCTGTTCATGACGACAACTCCGCCACCAATATCCGCACTAGTGATTACCATATCGTCGTCTCTTCCTAGTTTCTCTAAGGCTAATTTGAACCGTCTGGGTATGGAACATTGATTGATCGTGGCTAGAGCATGAAAGCATGTGACTATACCTTGTTTGAAACCTTTTTCCACGTCACTGTCATTCCATTTGTAGTTCCTGTTTAGATAATCAGTATAACCTTTCTTATTCACACCGATATCAAATCTAAGACCAAGCGAGAGGGCTTGTTTTTCTATAACTGATAACTGTCTGTCAGACAAATTCACAATCAGGTCGTCTCTACCAACTTCGTTCCACTCACTTGAATCACACAGGCGAGCTCATTTATTCTCTAACCTGCCCTTCTGCACAAGGTTTTCGTGTTTCAATTTCCGAGACAAGAGCAATTGTACCTCCGAAAGAGGTACAATTAGATGACAAGTTGAGTAGATTGAATCATGTCGAACCAAACATCCAGTTTACTATCGAACACGAGACAGGTAACAGACTAGCTTTCTTGGATACGGTGATTTGGAGGAGAGGTAGTAAGATATCATTCTCTGTCTATAGGAAAAGCACCAATAAAGACGATGTGATTCATTTCTACTCAGCGCATAGCAAAAAAATTAAAAACGGAGTGGTTATAGGATTTTTCTTAAGGGTGTACCGTATTTGTAGCGAAGAATTTTTAGAGGATGAAATCAAATATATTTTCAAAGTATTCACTAAACTCAGATACCCGGAAGGACTACTGCACAGATTGAGGAAGAAAGCAACGGTAATAATGAGAAGGAAGAAGGACGACTGGTCCGGAGAAGGCCGGGCGGGGTTTTTGTCCGTCCCCAACTCGAAGTACGCGGAGGAGTTGGGACATATTCTCACAAAAGCGGGTGTAAGCGTTGCTTTCTCCACGGGTACAAAATTAGGAGAAGTTGTCAAGAATAGAAATAAATCAGAAAAGGATATACTGAAGGGCGAAATTTACAATATACCATGTGGTGGTTGTCCGTTAGGATATTATGGAGAGACGGGAAGATCAGTGGAGCTACGGACATATGAGCACAAAAATGACGTCAGAGCTCACAGAACCTCCAACTCGCTAGTAGTTCATTTAGACCAATGTGGTCATCTTCCAGATTGGAACAAGATAGAGGTGCTCCACAAAGGTCTAGAGAAAAAGAAAAGAAAAATAGTGGAGGCAGCCTACATTACTTCCCACCCCTGCATCAACAATAGGGAAGGGTTTATAAAGTTTGCAGGAGCGGTAGGTACTCTGATTATCAAGGAGGTAAAAAGGACAATTGAGAACGGAGGGAGAAGTGACATGGTCGGAGGGGGTTCGGAAGAAAGCCCCACCGGAAAAAAAAATGCCTAGAAAAAAAGCCCCACCGGGAAAAAAAAACACTTAAGAAATTCTCTGACGGAAAAAAGACCCACCTTGAAAATACCCAGGCGGAAAAAAAAAAAATTCTAGGAAAGCCCCAATTTAGGAAAACAAGATAACAATTTAAAGATAAAACTATGTGTTTATTGCTTAAAAGATAAGTTTACTTGACACTATATGAAAATAATACAATATACTAAATATTAATAAAACAATCGGAAACTACTTCAATTTAACACAAATAATACATGACAATAGAAAATCAATGATATAATTGAGGCTAGCTATGCAGTATAAAGCATAAAAATATTAAGTATAAAATAATACAAAGTCAGCACCAGTTTACATGATATCAAATGAAAATACTACCATATACTAGATATTATGAATAGCAGATTTTTAGTATAGAAAAATACAAAGTCAGCACTAAGTTATGAAATTGCACATTTGAAAGTTAGCACTACTTTAAATAAATCTAAATCGAATTAAAAGCGGACGCAGTGGGCACAGCCTTTAAGAAACGCTTCAATGTCTTTCTGGCCTGCTTCGAAGTCTTTGCAGAGAGTGGAAAGCCTTTTCTGAAGGTCTTTTGTATGTCTCCTCTGGCGCTTTTGCGGTGGTTGGCCTCGGGCATTTTCCAACAGTGTCGTTGCAACAAGGGCTTGGTCTTTTCGTAGAGCCTCGATCGCGATCCACACGGAAGGATGCTCGTGGCCATCATCTGTGTGAAGGCTTGATTCCACGCCTCACAATGGTTGTTCGTACGATGCCCGCCAGACAAGGTTACTTCGTGTACGTTCCAAAGTTCGGGTGGAAAAAGGGGTGGCGTTCGGCGCATACGAAGCGGCGGTAGCACATCACCTGGGCGTTCGGCAGGCATCTGGATACGACGATATCCTCCAGACACGTAGGTCGCATCGAAATAATCTACCAGACAACTGAGTCGCTCCGGAATAACAGTTCTTAAAAATTCCATCCACTCCGAAACTCTGTCACATGGCAGAAAAGCCAAGGCATCTAACATAGAACAAAATAATCTACTTTCTTCGTCTGTCTTGTACAGTGTCACAAGACCTAATTCCTACATCTTCATCCAGGTGTTCTGCGTTAAGTGGAAAAAAACAACCGTGGCACTGAACGTGATCCTCGAATACAGTCTGGATAGCATTCACAATCGCGAGTTCGAAATCGGTTGTGATTGTCGTAGGATCAAGGTTGAATCCTAGTGTGGCACACTGTTCAACAATGGCTTGGAACAGTTCTTCATATATGCTCTGAGTTTTGCCAGAAAGAAAGGCGTAGACACATGTTATCGCCGACTCCCCTAAAGGGCAACGAATTATATAGAGTTGATGAAAGAGTTTCGGAGCAGTCCGGAATGTGCCATCCATAAACTATTGAGTGGAACGAGCAAGATAACGCAATCCTTCTTCAGTTGGAAAGGCAATAATCCGTCTACTGCTATCAGCACCACTATCATAGAACATGAACTCCTGACCATCAAACATAGTCCATGAATCGTCCAGTTTTAAATCTTGCAGACAAGCGGTATCTTTCGGAAGAGCGTGGCGCTTTTGGTTGCGAATCGTGCGTTTCACAGACTCTGAGTTTCCAATCTCAGCACGCGCTGCGACAGGAAGATTAATAACAGTATCGGCAATAATCTGACTTGGCTTTCCTCTGGTGGCAGAAGCGTGCTCATTCATTTGAACTCTTGCCTTCGTGGTATCTACTTTAGAAGTATTAGAATTATGACTATGTTTTGTACCTTTGATTTCAATAGATATATCCAAGTCCGTGTACAGTATTGCACTGAATTTCATAGCTTTTCTCCGTGAACACTCCCATCATATAGACGTTTTGTTCACACTCTTCTTCGTGTACATATAACCATCGTAACAAAGTTTCTGTCCACCTTTGTTGTTTTAGATAATTTCCATGTTGAAATATATATATATATATATATATATACATATATATATATATATATATATATATATATATATATATATCCACACAGATGAGCACACACTAATATGAATGATACTGTGATGAATGTGGAACTTGTATACCCACACCATTAGGGAAGCCTACTTCACACCTTTAATGCAATTAACCACCTCAACCTCACGGAATGTGAAACCAACTCACCGGGCCATGTGAACTAGGTTTTATTTAAAACTAGTATTACTGTTATTAATAATAAGTATTATTATTTATAAATTGTGGGCTTTTTTCTGGTGGGGGGGGGTTTCCGGTGGGGGATTCTTTCCACCCAGGGATCTTCCTATGTGGGGCTTGTTTCCGATGGGGCTTTTTTCCGTGGGGCTTTTTTCCGTAGGGCTTTTTTTCCGCTGGGGCTTTTTTCCGGGATCCTGGTTGGAGTCACATGAAAGGGTAGATGACGGATGAGAGTATAGAGGGAGGGGAACACGGCAAGGATGGATTATATAAGCTGGATTATATGGCGCTGGCAACACGCCGACCTCCCGGCGCCCACCTACCGAGCCCCACCACCGAGTTGCTGCGGCATCACACCCACATGGCGGTGGAGCAGGTGTCTGAGCCGGGCGGTGCCATATACTACACCGACGGCTCGGTCAACCCCGAAAGTGGCAGGACGGGCGCCGCTGCCATCACCGCTGGGACCGAACTGCTCGAGAGGACGCCGGATTACTGCTCCACCCTGCAGACAGAGCTTGTGGCCATCCACCTGGCCCTGGAGCACGCCCAGAACCACCAGGAGGCTACTGTGGTCCTACTCACAGACTCCAGGATGGCGTGGCAGGTCCTCCAGCAGCCATGCCCCAGCGACAACGTAAGACTCGTCACCGCCGTCCTGGGCAGCCTGCAGAGCCTCGCCGCACTAGGACGTCGGGTAAGGCTGCACTGGATGCCCAGCCACGTGGGCGTGCGAGGCAATGAGTCCGCCGACGTTGCTGCAAGAAGAGCCGCTGGCGCCCCCCACGTGACCAGGCACGTGCCACCTAGTCTGTCGTACGTGAAGGCGCGAGCCAGGCGTGCCGCAGCCCACCGCGCCCACCAGACTCACCGGCAGTTAGAAGGAGCAAAAAGACAAGCTGCTTGGTACGCCGCCACCACCGACTATCAGACGTTGAGCGCCTTCCATCAACAGCCCAGGGCGGACGGCGTGCTGTTGCAGAGAGTTAGGCTGGGCTACTGCACCAGGGAGGAGCTGTACGACGGCTTCCAAGGGCAACAGTGCGATCACTGCGGTAGGCACAGCCGCCACCCGCTGCTGCACTACCTACTGTCCTGCCCGGCCACGGAGGCCCTCCGACCAGCGCCGCAGACCCCCGCCCACCCTGCAGAAGGCAGCCTCCTCAGCAGTCGGGCAACGAGAGCTGCCCTCCTTGTCCGCCACACGCCTATGTACGTAATGCTTGGGATGCTCAGGGCGGCGCCCCCCCCCCTCGCTGACCTCCCTACGCCCTCACCTTCCACCCACTAGGGCACAACAACTCCCCCACTGGAGGGCTGTTGCCCGCATTGCATATCAATGCATGTATAGCTGTACATATTTATACAATAAACCTTTATTAACTTAACTGAAACTGTATGTACTTTGAGAATGTCCTGGTAAGGACGAAACGTCAGTGAATAAAACTCCAACTGTTCTCTGTGTTTAACTCACCACCCTTCCACTCATTTGTCTTCCATACTTCAATATATATATATATATATATATATATATATATATATATATATATACGTATATATATAAAAATATATAAATATGTATATATATATATATATATATATATATATATATATGTATATATATATATTTGCAGAAACCAGTTGGGAAATAAACGAAATGAATACGGAACGTTTTCGTCTATTCAAGATGATGAATAGACGAAAACGTATGGTATTAATTTCTTTTATTTTCCAAGTGGTTTCTGCAACTATTGTTGTCACGTGTGCTTAGTGAATTGTTTTGCATATATATATATATATATAATATATATATATATGTAATATGTATATATGTATATATATATATATGTGTATATATATATGTATATATATGTGTATATATATATGTATATATATGTATATATATATATGTATATATATATTTATATATATATATATATATATATATAATTATCCCGACAGTTGTCCCCGGACTCGAACCCAGGGATTGCATGGTAGCAGGTCTATGTTTCTACCGACTACGCTACTGAGACTATAAAATTCTTCAACCTCGGGGTTAATCTATCTACCGCAGGATTTGAGTCGACTGCTAACTGCCGTCCTAATCTCAAGTTTACGAAGAACCAAGCCCACTTTTAGGTTGTGGTGAAGCTGGTACGTATCCTTGATAGATTTTCGTAGTTGTAATATCTGAATTATAGAATCGCCAATGTCGACGATGTCAGTCAAATAATTCCGACAGTTGTCCCCGGAATCTTAACAGAGCTTCTTCAGAGTCTGAAGAAGCTCTTTTAAGAGCGAAACGTCAGTAAATAAAAACTTTAACGATTCTCGGTGTTTATCTCACCACCCTGCCACTCATTTTGTCGTCTATTCTTCAATATATATAAATATATATATATATATATATATATATATATGTATATATATTTATATATATATATATATATATATATATATATATATATATATATATACACTTATATATCCGTTCCCTGTGTGACCATAATCTCAGAGATTACAACACAATGGAAAACTACGCAGCAACATACATACGAACATACATACACACACACCACCAACCTCTTTCTTCACGTGACCAAACCGTGAAGGGCCCCTGATTCCTAAGAACACCTTTTACCCATACACAATATATTATGTAATCTAGATCAATAACCATAATATATAAATAAGCAGAAACAACTAAACATTCTAAAACTTGTATCACTATAATAAATGTGATAATATTAAAACTTGTAAACCATTCATTATGCTGATGTAGAAATTTGCAGATGTATCCCACCGACAGAGAGAGGGTCTGTCAGTCTTGAGGTGGAAAGCAGTGCACCAGTGTAATCATTTTCAGTAATTAGATTTTTTGAAAAGGTCTCGTGATTTTTATTTATCCACTGGAAAAGCTAGAACATTACACTGGTGGCAGCGCCACCCACCCCCCGAAATACGTGACACTAATAAACAAAGTGACAACGAATGTGACTACGTATACCTACATTACTCGTCGAGTAATTCGAGTGTTCCAGGAACAAGTGACCTTGTGTACTCTTTCAAACGCTACAATTAGTTAGTTATAGTTCGCACGGACACATTGTGTGGCCATAACCCAAGTACACCAGTTGCCGCTACCCAACAACTCAGCAAAATTTGTGAACTGTCACAATCAGCCCCACTACAACGAACAAACTTACTTCCCCGTGGGGCAACATAGACATGTGAACCACCATCACCACCACTCATCCCAGTAAAGAAACTCACCGCGGTGCAAAATCAACAGAACAGGAAGTCAGGGTTACCCATCTAAATGACAGATCACCCTGCTACCACCCCTTTAGCACCCCACCCCCCCTACGGGATCAACTACACACCCGGCTCTCTACATCATCCCAAGACCACCTATCAAATTCAACGGTCTGCAGCACAAGTAAATCTTTCAGTCAAACATACAAAACCATTTTTTTGTACTTTTTAGCTAAATTATAATCATACATCCATATATATATATACATATACAAACATATTCTCATATTCTAAGAATATGGTACTTCATCTCGGATTTCAATTTTCTTTGAAAGTGAGCAAAAAATTATATATACATAAAACTAATTATAAAATAACATTTTAGGTTGAACATCATCAACAGCACAAACCAACAATCTACCCCTTGCTCTATAGAAACCACCTTCGGAACCATGAACAAGTAATATACCCCTTTTTTTCCCTTGTGCATATATATTTGTATATTGTTTTTCTTTCATGATTGAATTACATGTACAAAAATAGTAATGATGTCACAAAATACCCGATCACGTTCTGCGGCTAGGAACCTAGTCGAATCAATAGATCATAGCTTTATGAACATCGATAACACAAATGGAGCACAGGACGATGTAACCCAACCCCCAACCCCCGACACCCCCCAAACTAACAATACCACTCCACCAGCAAATCAAAGCCATATAAACCCAACTACAAACCAGACCACTAACCAACCCAGTGCCCCATAAACACCCCCCTACACAAATCCATAACCACTATACCATCTCAACCACAAATCCTGATATCCCCACTTTTTCGAAAGCAAGTGGCATCACCATCACTGACTACATCGCAGCATGCGAAGTTCACTTTGCTAACAATGATATAACTCAGGACAAACACAAAATAACTATCATCAATAACCACATTCCGCCAAGGGATGGCTACAAAGATCTCTCCCGTCTCCTAGAATAAAAAATAGAATCTAAAATCACATGCACACAATATTGCTCAGAACTTAAGTAACTTTTCAGCGACAGACCTCAAAATAATTTTCATTTTCTATTCAAATTCCTGGACTTCATGCACAACCCCCCCCTCCTCCTTCCATTCTATCGTGGCACAGGTAGCCGAAGTCTCAAAAACAATCAGAGCTTCACTCAATATCCCCTACCCATGGGTATCATAGAATAACCAAGGTGTGAACTATGTCAAAGGAGAAGATGTAGCAAATTTCTTTGAACTTGCCATGTTTTTCATGGCACTCCCCATCAAGTGTGAAAGAGAGGCACAACGAGTTGACATTGACATATATGACACCTCTCCATTCAAATACATCCTTGACATAAATGACAAATGTGGAATTGATAGATTCAGTAAAGCTCAACCAGCCAAAATAAACACAATATCATCCATAAACAACACTCCAAACACCCCTAACCCCCACAAGTCAAGAGTACTTATATATAACAACATCAGCCCCATTTGGTGCGGTATCCACAAATCAAATTCCCACAACACCTGGGATTGCAGACAACGCCCTAGACAAAGTACAATGTGTTCCCTTCATAACAGAACATCCCATTCAGACGCGGAATGCAAAGCCTAAAGACCCTACACCCAGTCAGCTAGCTTGGGTAATAATGAGACAAGACCCCAAAGATCACCTAGCAACCAAAGTCAGACTTACTGTACTTTTCATAACTCTTATAGCCATTCAGATAGAGACTGCCACCAACAAAACTGCCAATCTATCCCTAAACCTACCCATCACAACCAGAACAAGCCATGCTCAGTCCATAACACATACTCCCACTCCGACAACGAGTGCCGAACCCAAAACCCAACACTACGACCACAACCCAACACCCAACAGGAACACCCTACAACCTTCAACAGGAATCAAAACAGGCAGTTAGGGGAATCCATACAAGCCTCTCACAAGAAAAAACCATAACATCACCCATAGATAAACCAAAAGCCCTATGTTTCACGAGCACAATAGGAAATATCCATTGTACATTCCTAATAGATACATGCACGAAGATAAACATACTTTCACAATCTATATGTACACAACTAGGTGTATTATTATTCTTGTTGAATTGAATAGCCGCTGCAGCTCTGACGATTCTGCAGATACTGGCTCCCAGATGTATATCGCAAACTTCTGTTCCACATTGAACAATGAGGAAAAAAGGTCTTCCGCAATTTTGAGCGATCAGCTATACAGATCGTCAGAACGTCAGCGGCTATTCAATTTAACAAGAATTGTATCAGAGAGAAGATTACTCCAAGAATATCATTATCATTATCACTATCATTATCACTATCATTATCACTATCATTATCACTATCACATCACTATCACATCACTATCACATCACTATCATTATCACTATCACATCACTATCACATCACTATCACATCACTATCACATCACTATCACATCACTATCACATCACTATCACATCACTATCACATCACTATCACATCACTATCACATCACTATCACATCACTATCACATCACTATCACTATCACTATCACTATCACTATCATTATCACTATCATTATCACTATCATTATCACTATCATTATCACTACACTATCACATCACTATCACATCACTATCACATCACTATCACATCACTATCACATCACTATCACATCACTATCACATCACTATCACATCACTATCACTATCACTATCATTATCACTATCATTATCACTATCATTATCACTATCATTATCACTATCACTATTACTATCACTATCACTATTACTATTACTATTACTATTACTATCACTATCACTATCACTATTACTATTACTATTATTATTACTATTATTATCGTTATTGTTATTACCATCA
>NC_134810.1:1037805-1057805 GCF_046742065.1 Oratosquilla oratoria | reverse complement strand
CAGGACGGCGACTAAACAAATTCCCGACTCAGCACTTCGCAGTCGGCTGTCGGCCGTTGTTTCATAATAACTGATCTTGAATTAGCATTCGTTTACCATCTACCTCACCATCTACCTAATTGTCTACCTCCCTCTACCGGCCTCTTACAGGGCTTAGCAGCTACCGTTGGTCGTCCCGACCAATTTCTTATTTCCTTCTTACAGGGCTTGCTAATATATACTTGGAATAAGCTAATCTACCATTGCGTAAAATTTTCTATTAAAGATATAAGCAACCCTCCCAAAATGCAGAATAAGTGCAATCAATGGTGAATAATACATAAAAGCATGTCAATATATAAGCCAATGTTAAGCAGACACATGGTTAATATGGTTAATGGGTTTTGACAGAGTCAATCTCCGGAATACAACAATGGAAATCAGTGAAGACAATTATATTGAAAAAAAAAGTTTAAGAATAATTTTTGTAATAGAAAAATCATTTGAGGGAGATCTTGACAATGATCTTCTCTTAATTTTCAAAGGAGGTGAGTTTTCAGGCAATGTGAAGTTGAAGGTTGAAATATATTAATCTTCTGTTAAATGCATGGTATTAAGGGTATTAGAAATTGTGGAAATAGTGCTTCCATGCAATTCACAGGTATCAATTACTGAGATAAGACCTTCAACCAAATCCAATTTAGGACTCAACCCTGGACAATTGATTGATATTTTTGTCTTGTTAGGGAAAAAGAGATAATGAGATCCTTGTATGTTACAATGAGGAATTTGATCTACAGAAATTTTTTGATAATGGCAATTGTTCATAACAGAAACATTCCTAACCAGAGAAGCTTCACTTTAATTTTTTTCAAAGCTTCACGGAACACAAAAAGAGAAGAATGACAAAGAAAAAAATTCTTATTAACTCTTTTATAATCATTTAATTCATCATTAGAGATCATGCTTTCTTTTAGATTGTCTACAGAAAGGACGTAATTGATTGGATCTACAACTGGAATATCTACTTCATATAATGAACCATTTACCTTCAATGGGAAAGGTATTAATTTGAATAAGTTAAATTTCATGCTTGATGAAAAAGGAATTTCTAATATCACTGAGGTTATATTTAAGTATGAGGACAATAATGGGTAATATAAGGCCACATTAGCTTCCTCAAAGAAAGGTTCAAAGTTCCAATCCCTCCTTGCTGAATTAATTATTTTAATGAGTTGAGATATTGACCCGAATTTGCCATAACTAAATCTTGTACAAAAGATTCCAACTGGACTTGCATCTCAGATAATTTCAAATGCATAGTATTGAGTAACAAGAAAAGTTGCATTGTATTCTCTTGTTCACTTTGTTTCAAACTGAGATTCTCTAAGTTATCTGAAATATCAGAGATCATTTCCTCAATGTTTTTAATGCTTGTTTGTAAATCATCAATTTTTGCAACCTTCTCCTTCAATTTATTAATAGAAAGTTTCAAATCAGCAAGGAAGGCAAAATTGGCAATTCCCAATCCAGCAAGAGCTCCTAAAGCCACTACTATTACACTTCTCTTTTGTCTATCATTGCTTTTGAAATTTGAACCTATGATATACAATTTGTCCTCTATTTCCTTTATCTTATTATCAAGTTTACTTTGAACATATTTACTGGAAATGTTCTGTTTTAACACCTTTAA
This sequence comes from Oratosquilla oratoria, assembly GCF_046742065.1. Classification (NCBI taxonomy): domain Eukaryota; kingdom Metazoa; phylum Arthropoda; class Malacostraca; order Stomatopoda; family Squillidae; genus Oratosquilla; species Oratosquilla oratoria. The sequence continues at coordinate 1,056,133 of NC_134810.1, read as the reverse complement.
TTTCCCTCTTATGGAGTCCACATCTTCTTTAATTTTTGTTATATTCTTGTAATCAAGAACTACTCTTACTACCTTATCCACCAAGATTAGGTAACCTTGATGATGTACCAATGCTCCAGAACGAATCGGATTGCAGTCCATGGCACTCACCAAACTTAATATCATTAAAAAGGCAGTCTTCATCTGCAAAATACATCAAGATTAATGTTCAATTCACAGAGAATATTGTCAAAATATTCCCTATACTCTTCAGGATTCTCAACAATGATACACAGGGTATCACTACAATCATCTTCATAGATCTGTAAACTTATTTTCCTCATGTCATCTAAATGTCTTATCAATCCTTCCATTGTTTCTAAATGTTTAAGTCTAAATTTGTTCCCACCTGCAGAATCAATTACCCTATATGGACCAGTGTACCTCGGTGAAACTTTATTATTGGGTGAAGTTAGTTTGACCATTACTAAATCTCCAATTTTCAATTCTAGTTTATGAGCTATTTTGTGTTGCTGTTTTTTCATCTCTTGTGAATACACCTGCATATGTTCCCTAACTCTTTGGTGAATACTTTGAAAAGTATTGATCCTATTTGATATATAATCATCAATATTATATATGGGTTTCTGGTCTGCAGTCAACATTTCATATGGCAGAGTTTTGTCCTCCCCAAAAATTATAAAATGAGGTGTATCACCTGTTACTACATTAACTTAATTGTTCAGGGTACACTTAACACAAGGAATCCAAGTATCCCAAGTTACACTATGAGGACTTATCAGAGTTCTAAGGTCATATAATTATTTTCTATTTAACCTTTCTTCTACCCCATTACTTTGTGGATGATTCACTAATATATTGACTTTCTTGATATGGAATACATTACATAAATTTTCCAAGATTTTGTTATTAAATTCAGTTCCATTATCTGAAACTAAGATATTAGGTGTAGTGAAATTACAGATTATCTGATCATAGATTACTGAAGCAATAGTTTCAGCTTTCTTATTGACTATGGGTTGTAATATACAGAATCTTGAAAAATAATCAATAGCAACAAATAAATATTTATATCCACTCTCAGACACAGGTAATTCCAATGTGTGAATGTGAACTCTTTCCCAAGGTTTCTGTGGAATGGGATAGGTGAGTATAGGAGCAGGTTTTGGTGTATTTCCTTTCACCTTAACACCTTTTATACACTTTTCTATATAATCATATATAGATTTCTTCATACCTGGCCAAAAGTATTTAAGTTGTGCTTGTCTACAAGTTTTATCCTTTCCTGGATGTGAACTACAATCACTATCATGAAGTAACTTCAATATCTCATTTACAAGTTTGTGGTATAACCAACTGATTTACTTGGCCTCTAGAAATGTCTTTCCCACTTACAACTGTTTTCCTATACAAAATTCCATTAATCAAATGAAATTCATCTATCTTATACCCCTTTGGTAGCTTTGGAGGATCTCCTCTTGGGTTCATCAAATGCTTGATTAATTAATCACATGTCTCATCCTCTCTCTGTTCTCTTATTAGCATTTCCTCATCTAAAGTTACTAATTCCTCTATACTACAAACAAAACTAATCAACCCAGTCATTGGTTGACTAATGTTTCTAGAAAGTGCATCTGCCGCAGCATTCTTTTTACCAGGAATATATTCAAATTGAACTTCATAGCACTGAAGTATTGCAAACCACCTAGCAAGTCTGCCCCTAAGATTCTTATGCTTAAATAAGTTCTGAATAGCTGTGTGATCAGTCCAAACTCTGATTGGATATCCTAGTATCATATCCCTAAAACTTTCTAAAGAATAAATTACTACTAAAGTTTCTCTTTCTGTTATAGAGTAGTTTCTCTCCGCACTATTACAAAGTCTTGATGTGTAAGCTATCGGCTTCAAAGTTCCATTTCTCTCTTGCATCAGTATGCCTCCTAATCCTATGTCAGATGCATCAGTACAAAGAATGAATTCTTTTTCATAATCAGGGAAAATTAGGATGGGTGAACTCGTGAGCTTATCTTTCAACTTGTCAAAAGCTTCTTGCTGTGCAGGTCCCCATATGAACTTTGAGTCCTTTCTCAACAAAGAACTTAGTGGATTAGCAATGTCAGCATATCGTTGAATGAATTTTCTATAATATCCTGTCAATCCCAAAAAGCTCCTAACCTTGTCTACATTGGTCGGAACCGGAAAATTCTTGACAGCGTCAACCTTTGAATTCACTGTACTAAGTCCATGTCTGTCTATCTTATGTCCTAAGTAAATGACACTGTCTTGCAAGAACTTACATTTTTCAAGTTTTACTTTTAACCCTGCTTCTCCTAGTCTTGAGAATATCAAATCTAATTTCTTAAAGTGCTCCACTGCAGTCTGAGAAACTATTAAAATGTCATCTAGAAATACACTGGCAGTGTTTCCTAACAATCCATCTAGAATAGTATTCATTAATCTCATGTAAGTTAATGGACTATTACATAACCCAAATGGCATTCTCTTGAACTCATAATGTCCTGTTGAAGTAGAAAATGCTGTGAACTCTTTTGAGTCTTCATGCAACTCTATTTGCCAAAAAGCTGATTTGATATCTATTGTGCTGAAATATCTATTCTCAGTTCTCAAACTTCTCAAAATGTCACCGATAATGGGTAATGGTAACCTATCACGAATGGTGTGCTCATTCAATTCCCTATAATCTATCACTGGGCGCATAGTACCATCTGACTTTGGCACCAAAATCAAAGGAATGTTCCATTCACTTTTACTATGTTCAATAATATCCTGTGATAACATTTCAGGGATCAGTTTATCTACTATTGCTAATTTAGAGTGAGGAACTCTGTAGGCGGGTATGTAGATAGGTTGTGTTCCTGGTTTTAACTTAATATGATGTTTTAAAACAGTTGTTTTGCCCAAGGAGTCCCCTGGCAAAGCAATTGCTTTATTGTGCTTCACAAGCAAAGCAAGTAAACTTTCATCCAACTCAGGGCAATTAGTTGATTGTAATAATTCTTTATATCTATTTCTTAAGTCTATTCCTTCTTGAACTGAACAGATTGATGAAGCTGGTAATTCTATCTCCTCACTACTCTCATTTAAAATCTTAATGGGTTTAGTACACACCTGAAAACAACCTATTTGTGTTCCTTTCCTTAAAACTATCTCCTTATTCATAGTGTTAATTACTAGTTCTTCTACTCTGTTCTTATTTGACTTATAAATCCCTGAGTCCCACTTCAATCCTTTAATTTTAATTGATTCTGGGACTGTAATTTATTCAGAGTCTACACTGACTCCTTTCAAACACACTTCAACCTCATTAATTTACATGGAATGCAACAATGTCGACCTTGTTACGCCACCATCTACAATTAGCAAGGCTTCAGTCGTAGATATCTGAACAACTGAGTTGGGTTCACAAGTTGCTTTACTTTCTGTTGGTCTGGACCGCTCGGCCTCGTTATCTAAGATAGAAATGTTATCAAGAGATTCATTGATTCCTGTCACTGTTCTTAAGTCTGGTTGATTAAAAAATGGGATTAAATGTGACTTCACTAAAATTCCTAAGTCAGAAGGACAAATTACCATGTTTTCTTTTCTCGTAGCTGCAAATCCTAACAAATAAATCTCCGGGAAAAAGATTCTTCTACCACTATCACTGGAATGTACAAATGTTCATTTGTATATAAGATAATTTCTAGTTCAACCTTACCTAATGTTTTTAACTGATTTCCAGTTACTCCTTGCAATGAGTAACGGATTGGTTCCAACATTTTCACTCCTGGGTTCAACTGGTTTAAAACTTTACTAGTAATTACATTAACTACAGACCCTGTATCAATAAATATTTGAATAGGCTTATTGAATACTCTACCCGCAATGAGAGGTTTTACAGAAGTTTTACCAACAGAAATTATCAGTTTCTCAGTTTCTTTCATTTCTCTTGCATTCTCATATTTAACACAATACCGCCTATCGGTATATATATGGGGAGTTCTGAAATTGTTTATTCTGTGTCTGGATGTTTTCCTCTTAGCCCTGGGGGTACCCAAAAATTTCGGCATTCATGAGTCCTATGACCTATCTTATTATGATAAATACAGAATGGTGGGTTCCTACATTGATACTTTGTATGACCCTCGTATTTGCAATTTCTGCAAATGATTCCATAAAAACATTCTTGTACTTTGTGTCCCCAGGTATTACAATTAAAACATAGGATTCTAGTATCCCTGGATGGACTTCTAACCTGCCGTCTATGTCCTACTTCTGTTTTCTTAAACTCTCTAAGAGTTCCTATGTTGGGTATGTTGGCTTACGGGCATTACATATGGGTTTATTGTTCTGGTCTCACTGTATCCTTGAAGAAGATAATCTACTTCTCCTAAACTTATGTTTGACTTTAAGTCTTTGTACAGCTTTTCTGCTGTTAAGTCGTCAGAATTTTTGGCTAGTAAGCCAAAGGTGAACAATTTGATTACCTGAGAAATTTTAATTTTGTCACTAGATCTTTCTATCCAGTCTGAATCTTTCAAGATAGAATTCATGCCTTTTGACCATCTATCTAATCTAGCTAAGTACTCTGTGCCAGTTTCACTTGTTCTAACATATCTGATAATTTTTACTAAAGACCTAATAGGATCCTGGTCACATTTGGACATAAATATTTAATGAAGGCTTTCTTATAAGCTTCATATTAGTTTATCTCTTTCATTTGCTGGAAATTAATGATAAACCTAGCCCTTCCATTTTCAGGGTCGATATTCTCCTTCAGAACCTCTATTTTTCTATTTTCATCAGTAATGTTTTTACTTAAAATAAGAGTGTCTATAAAATTAAGATATTTGTTGACCACATAGGTATTTGCTTACCCCGTAAATTTGGGGATATTACTATTTGAAGTATGGACCTCATGCCTCAACACGTTAGAATTCTGGGTGGTATTCATACCTTGCTTTAACCTGGCTGCCTCCACGTATTTTGCTTGCGATGTCACTTCGCGATGTCAACTTCTATTTTGACGTCCTCCTTCCTCAGCCTTGTCATTCGCCAGCGACGTTGTTTCTCAGTTGAAGACCGTCTTGTAGATGGATCACCTTGAAGATTGCTGGTTCCACTCGTATCCACTCGTAATAGTAGTTGCTAGTAGTTGTAGATCCCTCGTTCCTCGTCTCTTGAAACCAACACACTCTTGGTTGTGGTTCCCGTATTCCCGTAGACTGTCTCGCACCACTTCGCACCAGTCTATCTTCCTTGCACCACTTCACGCACCAGTCTATCTTGCTTGCACCACTTCACGCACCAGTCTATCTATTGTTCTCTCCGGAGGGATACGTCCCTAGCTGCCACCACTGTTCCACCAGGACTAATAACACTTCAATTTACTTTTATAATGTTAGTCTCGTAATTCATTCGTCACAAGGCCCCATGCCTTCGTTACGTCAGTTTCACTAATTCCAAGTTCATCTTATTCAGTAGGCCCCATGCCTTGTACTTCTCATACTTCAGTCAAGTCCTTAGGTTAAGTAAAGTTCTTTAATTTTTCCTCTTTCTTCTTCTTACTAAATTTACACTGTGTTCGTTACACCCAGATCTCTCTTCTCCGTCTGTCGAGATCCCCAAATCATACGTCAAGCCACCTTCGTCTGACGTCACTAATTTTTCTCATCCAATCTCCTCTTACCTCTCAAATAAGTGCCACTCCTTATCCATGCACCAATAATTTTTCTCCTCCTCCACCTTTTCCTCCAATCCGGAAGGCTGTTACATTGTCACAATCAATATTGTTTACCTCAGCATTTGTCAAACGGAAATAGCTTTGCGTTCACATATTGTTACATTAGCATATTTCATCGTCTCTCACATTTTTTTTTTATTACATCAGCATTATTACAATCAGCCACCTCTGTATCAACATGCAACAACCTCGTTGATCGTTTCTTTACCTAGACAGGACGGCGACTAAACAAATCCCCGACTCAGCACTTCGCAGTCGGCTGTCGGCCGTTGTTTCATAACAACTGATCTTGAATTAGCATTCGTTCTCCATCTACCTCTCCATCTACCTAATTGTCTACCTCCATCTACCGGCCTCTTACAGTGTGTGTGTGTGTGTATGTGTGTGTGTGTGTGTGTGTGTGTGTGTGTGTGTGTGTGTGTGTGTGTGTGTTTGTGCATCTACGTATTTAAATATATGTATATATATTATATATATGTATATATATGCATGAATATTTATATATATATATGCATACGTACATATATATACACACACACATAAATATATATATGTATATATACATATATATATATATATATATATATATCACAAAAAGTAATGTCGTAGCACATTGCTGAAATTATACCAATGACCCACTTTCGGAGAAGAGTAGGTGAACGTTAAAAGATCCGTATATTTCGATCACTATCTGTGATCCTTTTCGGCATATGTGAAGAGGATAACAGATAGTGATCGAAATATACTTTACTTTCGCCTATTCCTCTCTGAGAGGGGGTCATAAATATAACTATAACTATATAACTATAACTATAACTATAATTATATATATATATATATACATATATATATATATATATATATATATATATATATATATATATATATACAGTATATAGCTCAGTCCGCTCGTGACCTCAGCTAAGTCCGCTCGTGACCTCAGCTCTCAGTCCGCTTGTGACCTCAGCTCTCAGTCCGCTCGTGACCTCAGCTCAGTGCGCTCTTGACCTCAGCTCAGTCCACTCGTGACCTCAGCTAGAGACCTCGTTTTTCTGCACAGACACCAGCTAGCGAATACCTGTGAAATTTATATCTCCGAATAGTGTTAAGTGATTGTGTTATGTTTTTGTGATTGTATACGTATTGCGCTATACAGTTACAGATATAAGATAAAGTGTAGTGTTCTATTTAAATTCAAAACAGTTTTCTGTTACTGTACTCCAAAGGTAGGAGAAATAGTATAAGGTAAGCAGAGTAAGCTTCGCGTATTTAGTTTATTAGAGACCGCTTTGATTTTTGTTGTTGTTGATTTGCATTTTCTCTTTGCCATTTTTATTACTAAAGGGGGAGCGAAATGGCTTGTGAAGGTTGCGTGAACCTAGAGGTCCGTCTCAGGATGAGTGGGGAGGAAATTTGTCTTCTCAGGAGTGCGCTCCGTGAGAAGAGTGAACCCTCCCCACAACCCAAAGAGCGTTCCACTTCTTCCCCTACTGTCACTGCCATGAGCAAGTGGCGCTCCGTGGGGTCCCGTTTGTCGAGCCCGCGTTCGGTGGACGTGTGCCCTGTGGAGCAACCGCTGGCTCTAGCCAATCGTTTTGCTCTACTGGAGGATGAAGTGGCTGAAAACCAGGAGTTTTTGGTGGTGGGGGACTCCATGGTGCGAGGCTATGACGACATCCTGCAGCGGAAGACTAAGCGACGTTGCAAGCTTGTATGTCAGCCGGGTCCTGGGATCGTCGATTTTACCCGGTCCATCAGGGAGCAAGGACGGAAGAACACGGTTACGATTGTTCATACGGGAAGGAAATATGTAGGTAGGGTGAGATCAGAGGAGCTTGTTCGGAATTACAAGGTCCTCCTTCAGGAGTTGGAGGAACGTGGGAGCTGTCACGTAGTCTGTGGGATCCTCCCGAGGATCTATGCAGGCTCGTGTTGGAACAGTAAAGCCATAGGGATCAATGATAGGATATCGCAGTTGTGCACACAATTGGGATACCACTTTCTTGATCCTTGGTATCTCTTTTCTAGGCGCCATGACCTTTACGCTTCTGATGGGATCCACCTTACCCGCAGAGGCAAAGATGTTCTTACAAACCTCATTGTGGGAGTTTGTAATGAATTAGCTCCTTTTTTAGGGTAGAAGCCCAAAGGGAAGGGGAAATAGAATGTACTTGGTAAAACAGTGTAGAGTATAGCATTAATGTAGAACAATGTGCCAGTATAGGACAAAATATAATTTTAGGATATAATGTCGCTAAAGGACTAAATGTCACATTAGGATGTAATGTCATAGGACAAAATGTCCCAATGGGCTGTAATGACAGTGGAGGACAAAAGATCACGATGGGAAGTAATGATAGTGGAGAACAAAATATCACGATAGGATGTAATGATAATGGAGGAGAAAATATCACGGTAGGATATAATGTCAGTAAAGGACAAAATATATTTTTAGGAAGGGATATCGGACATAATGTCCATGAAGGCCAAAATATCATAATAGGATGTAATGACAGTGGATATAATGTCGCTAGAGGACGAAATGTCACATTAGGATGTAATGTCATAGGACAAAATGTCCCAATGGGATGTAATGACAGTGGAGGACAAAGATCATGATGGGAAGTAATGATAGTGGAGAACTAAATATCACGATAGGATGTAATGATAATGGAGGAGAAAATATCACGGTAGGATATAATGTCAGTGAAGGACAAAATATAATTTTAGGAAGGGATACCGGACAGAATGTCAATGAAGGCCAAAATATCATGATAGGATGTAATGACAGTGGAAGACAAAAGATCACGATGGGATGTAATTATAGTGGAGGAAAAAATATCACGGTAGGATATAATGTCACTGGAGGAAAAAATATAATTTTAGTAAGGGATGCCGGACATAATGTCACTGAACAACGGGAGGCCGGCGTGAATCACGGTGACGTAGGGGGACAAAATGTACAAAAGAGATCGGATGACCGTGATCGACCAGATGTCCGTGATGGGGGAAATGTTAATTTTGATGGGAGAAATGTTAATGAGGCATTGAACGTCAATGAAGGACCAAATGATAATATAGAGCAAGGTATAAATAAAAAACAAAATGATAATGTAAGACATGATATTGAAATTCAAAATGTGTCAAAAAGAAATAATCACGAGTTTCTTAAAACCATGTACTTTAATGCTCGTAGTATTAGAAACAAATTTCAAGAAATACAGGCGTATGTCAAAAGCGAAAATCTCGATATGATAGGAATAACTGAGACATGGTTAAATGGTACAGAGTTCGAAGCTGAATTTAATATTGCGGGATTTAAACACTTTCATCAGGATAGAAACCACAAGAAAGGTGGGGGTGTTCTATTGTACGTTAAAAACAATGTTCATGCTTGTGTTTTAGAGAAAGTGAAACAGGATGCATATGATAGTTTGTGGGTTGAGTTAACCCAAACAAATGGACAAAAAATGAATATAGGTGTAATATATAGGCCAAAGACATTATCATTAGCAGACGACAAACTGTTATTTCAAGAACTGTCTAGTTTCTGCAACCGGGATTTATTGATAATGGGTGATTTCAATTTTACTGACATTGACTGGATGATCCTTGAACATGGCCATATAGGTAGTCGCTCGTTTGATTTTCTTGGTGACAACTACTTAATTCAGCATGTAAAAGAGCCCACAAGATATGGAAACTTACTCGATCTATTGATCACTAGCCGCGAAAGCATAGTAACTGATGTAGAAGTCGGTGAATCTGTTGCAAATAGCGATCACAACCTAGTTAGATTCAAACTCCTAAACAATTTTAGAATAGATACTTGTGTTTCTAAAATACCCGATTTCAGTAAAGCTCAGTTCATAGGACTACGTCAGGAGCTTCAGCTTACAGATTGGGAGGCAAAATTAAACGAAAGATCTATAGATCAGATGTGGGAAATATTTCAAAATACGCTCACTAAGATGATTCAAACTTACATTCCTTTTAAGGACAGACGTCCCCCAAATCAGGCTCGCCCAAAGTGGCTCGACACAGAAACTGAAAAAAGTATTGCTAAAAAGAGACAGGCTTATAAGAAATATAAGTGCTCGGGTGCATCTAATGACTATCAAAGTTATGTATCAATACAGAGAGATTAAAAAAGACAATAAGAAAAAGAAAACGACAATATGAAATGAACATCGCTGATAAATCCAAAGAGAATCCCAAAGAATTCTATAGTTACATTAGAGATAAAAAGGTTGTTAGGAATCACATTGGTCCACTATTATCTGCTGACGGTCAACTTGAATATTCAAATGAAGGAATGTGTAATATCTTAAACAATTATTTTAGCTCGGTATTCGTAAACGAAACACCTCAAGGTGAATTCCAAACTGAAACCTGTGAAAAGTCTAGGGTAAACTTACTCGGTACGGTAAATATAACAAAAGAAAAAATTAAAAGGTGTATAGACAAACTCAAAGTTAATAAAACACCAGGGCCTGACGGTTGGCATCCAAGAATCTTAAAGGAAATGAAAAATGAGATTGTTGTTCCATTAGAAATTATTTTCAAGAAATCCATCATATCCGGAGATGTCCCAAGAGAATGGAAGCTAGCTAACGTTACTCCCATATTCAAAAAAGGTGACAAAAAGAAACCAAATAACTATAGGCATATAAGTTTGACTTCAATCGTAGGAAAAATAATGGAAACTATCATCAGAGATGCTATCGAACATCATTTAGAAAGTAACCGTTTGATAAATGATAGCCAGCATGGTTTCAGACGGAGACGTTCTTGCGTGACTAACTTACTCGAATTCTACAACACAGTTATCTCGAATTATGACAAAAGAAACAATATAGATTTAATATATCTAGACTTTGCAAAAGCTTTTGATACCGTCCCACACGAAAGACTACTTACTAAATTAGCTTTGCATGGAATAAGTGGTAGCCTATTAGGTTGGACTAGTAATTGGTTGAATGGTCGAAAACAGAGAGTTGTTTTAAATGGAAAAACTTCTGGATGGAAAAATGTTGCAAGTGGAGCTCCTCAGGGTTCCGTTCTTGGGCCACTTCTATTCATAGTATATATAAATGATATAGACCATGGACTAAAATCTGTTTCCAAATTTGCTGATGATACAAAACTGTGCGGAGTGGCAAATGATCACTCAAACCAATTAGATATTCAAGAAGATTTAGATAAATTACAGCAATGGTCTGAAAAGTGGCTAATGAAATTTAACAGAAGTAAATTCAAGGTAATGCACATAGGTAAAAATAACAGTAAGTACGATTACAAGTTATTTGGAAATTCGTTAACAAAAGTGGATAGTGAAAAAAATCTCGGCGTAATTATCAGTAACGACCTCAAATCATCCAAGCAGTGTATTTCAGCCACTGAGAAAGCAAATAAGATTATAGGACTGATTGCGCGATCTTTATATTTCAAAAGTCCATCACTCATTAACAAGCTATATAAATCGTTAGTTCGTCCACATTTGGAATATGCTGTTTCCGTATGGTCACCGAATCTCATTAAAGACATTGACGAAGGGTTAAATAGTGATGTTAGTAAGTTTGCGGACGACACTAAAATAGGACGCCTAATTAGGTCAGGAGACGACGCCCAGATTCTGCAGGATGACCTTAATAAGCTGTTAACATGGTCGGTGAAATGGCAAATGAACTTCAATATCTCTAAGTGTAGCGTGTTAAACGTAGGGCTACACAACCCCGAAAATAGATACAACATAGATAACACGTTTTTAGAAAAATCAGAGTGCGAGAGGTACTTAGGAGTTCTGGTGAGTCCGGACCTTAAAACCAGGAAGCAGTGTATTAGCGCCAGAAATAAATCTAACAGAGCATTAGGCTTCATTGCTAGTACGGTAACGAATAGAAGTGCAGAGGTAATTATTAAACTCTATCTAGCGATAGTTAGACCCATCCTTGACTATGCGGTACAGTTTTGGTCTCCGTCCTACAGAATGGACGTAAATTCACTACAATCAGTACAGAGAAGAATGACCAAAATGATACAAGGACTCGGAAATTTGCCTTACGAAGAGAGGCTTAGGCACCTAAACTTACACTCTCTGGAAAGACGGAGAGTGCTGGGTGATCTAATAGAAGTGTTCAAGTGGATCAAAGGCTATAACAAGGGTGATGCAAACAAGGTCATCATAATAAAACAACAGGGCAGGACTCGCAGTAATGGGTATAAACTGGACAAATTTAGATTTAAGAAGGAAATAGGCAAGAATTGATTTACTAATAGGGTGGTCGATGAATGGAATAAACTTAGTAACCATGTAGTAAGCGCTGAAACTATCAGTTGTTTTAAAAAACGATTAGACAACTTTATGGATGGGGATGATAGGTGGTGATGAATACGGAGCTGCCTAGTGTAGGCCTTATGGTCTTTTGCAGTCTCCTTTATTTCTTATGTTCTTATGTTGACAGACTGGAAAAAGTACAACGGCGAGCCACAAAACTGATTCCAAATATCAAAAATAAATCATACGAAAATCGACTAAAACACATGAATCTGTTTTCCCTAAAAAAGCGTAGACTCAGAGGTGACTTGATGCAGGTTTTTAAAATTCTAAAGGGAATTGACAACATCAAAAGTAACCAAATTTTTACATTGAATGAGAATCAGATAAGAAACAATGGTCTCAAACTGTCCGGAAATAGATTCAATTTGGAAGTAGGTAGAAACAACTTTGCCAACCGTGTAGTTAATGAATGGAATAAACGTCCTGCACAGGTAGTGCAATGTAGTTCAGTTCGAAGCTTTAAGAATCATTTAGATAAATACCTAAGTAAGATGTAATGACTATAATATATCATATATTATTTGTTTTTGTTTTGTTATCATTTGTCTGTCTGATTTTCATTTATTATTAGTTATATGTCAATTTATTATTATTTACTATTTACCTGTTTTTTTATTATTTAACTATACCTATGCATTTATTTATGTATTTTATTTGGTATCTACATTATCATAGTTTTTATTTATTATTTTATTATTAATATGATTTTTTTCGCATCCGACCTAGATATGGATCAAAAGGTCTCCTGTCGGCATGCTCCGCCTTTGTAATCCTTTGTAATATACATGTGTGTGTGTGTGTGTATAGACATATATATATATATATATATATATATGTATTATATACATATATATACATCTATATATATATATATACATCTATACATATACACACATATATACATATATATACATCTATATATATATATATATATGTATATATATATATATATATGTATATGTATGTATGTATATATATATATGAATATATACTAAGAGATAATAAAATTTTCATTGAGTTTTCTCTCCTTTCACATTCTGATCTGAACCAGTCACATTTGGTCACACTGTGGCCCGTCTGCGCGAAGGGGCCTATGAGTTACTGTTGTTTTGATATGAAATCTGAAGATGAACCGTTTTTTGATTATTTCCTCATTGACGAGCTAACCAAAGAATAAGCGGAAGAGATGATTCTCCCAGAATACGTAATTCGTGTTGAAAACTACGATAAACATGTGATGATGGATTTCATGATCGACATGGAGAATTCAAGACACATTAAGTGAACGAAATGATAAAGAAGAATCAAGAAGATTTGAATGAATGGCTAAAAGAAGAACCAAGAAGAAGTAAACGAAAGGTTAATGAAGAACCAAGAATAAATGAACGAAACTCTAAATGCACTAAAGGAGAATATATTCAGCCTCAAGAGGCAGCGAGGTGGCCATGACGAAGTCCTAACACAGTCACATGTTCTAAAAAAGTTAAAGTACTGTACGTTTGTCAGATAATAAAAAGCACATTAGTTTTGGTTGTTTTATTTTTTCTCATGTTTAATAGAACGAAGTGACAGCGACCGAAGCGAACAGCGCGGCAGTCCAAGCGCCCACGCCACAGGCGTGGCGGCGAAGCTGGCGCTTGTAATACAGACACACACACGACGACACACGGCACACGACACACGGCGCACGGCACACGGCACACGGCACACGGCACACGGCACACGGCACACGGCGCACGGCGCACACACACACACACACACACACACACACACACACACACACACACACACACACACACACACACACACACACACACACACACACACACACACACACACACACACACACACACACACACACACACACACACACACACACACACACACACACACACACACACACACACACACACACACACACACAGGGAGAGAGAGAGAGAGAGAGAGAGAGAGAGAGAGAGAGAGAGAGAGAGAGAGAGAGAGAGAGAGAGAGAGAGAGAGAGAGAGAGAGAGAGAGAAAGAGAGAGAGAGAGAGAGAGAGAGAGAGAGAGAGAGAGAAGAGAGAGAGAGAGAGAGACAGAGAGAGAGAGAGAGAGAGAGAGAGAGAAAGAGAGAGAGAGAGAGAGAGAGAGAGAGAGAGAGAGAGAGAGAGAGAGAGAGAGAGAGAGAGAGAGAGAGAGAGAGAGAGGAGAGAGATAAGAACGTAAGAGCATAAGAATGAAGGAGACTACAAGAGACCATAAGGCTTATACTAGGCAGCTCCGTATCCATCACCACCTGTCATCTCGATCCATAAAGTTGTCTAATCGTTAGTTTCAGCGCCTACTTCATGGTTACTAAGTTTATTCCATCCGTGGACCACCCTATTAGTAAATCAATTCATGCCTATTTCCCTTTTAAATCTAAATTTGTCCAGTTTATAACAATTACTGCGAGTCCTGCCCTGTTGTTTTAATATGGTGACCTTGTTTGCATCACATTTGTTAAAGCCTTTGATCCACTTGAACACCTCTATTAGATCATCCCGCACTCTGTGTCTTTCCAGAGAGTGTAAGTTAAGGTGCCTAAGCCTCTCATCGTAAGGCAAACTTCTGAGTCCTTGTATCATTTTGGTCATTCTTCTCTGTACTGATTGTAGTGAATTTACGTCCATTCTGTAGGACGGAGACCAAAACTGTACCGCATAGTCAAGGATGGGTCTAACTATCGCTAGATAGAGTTTAATAATTACCTCTGCACTTCTATTCGTTACCGTCCCAGCAATAAAACCTAATGCTCTGTTAGCTTTATCCCTAATGCACTGTTTCCTGGTTTTAAGGTCCGGACTCACTAGAACTCCCAAGTCTCTCTAGCACTCAGTTTTATCTAAAAGCGTGTTATCTAAGCTGTATCTATTTTCAGGGTTGTGTAACCCTACGTTTAACAGGCCACACTTAGAGATATTGAAGTTCATTTGCCATTTCACCGACCATGTGAACAATTTGTTAAGATCATCCTGCAGAATCTCTACGTCGTCTTCTGACCTAATTAGGCGTCCTATTTTATTGTCATCCGCAAACTTACTAATATCACTATTTATCCCATCGTCTAAGTCGTTTATATACATAATGAACAAAAAGGGACCCAAAATCGAGCCCTGGGGGACCCCACTAGTAACATTGCCCCACCTAGATTTTACTCTGTTTATGGTGACCCACTGTTTTCTGTTACTAATCCAAGCTCTAATCCATTGTAACACTTTTCCTCCTATGTCAAGCGATTTATTTGATTTAGTAGTCTCTGGTGTGGCACCTTGTCGAACGCTTTACTAGAGTCAAGGTAAATAACATTGTAATTATCATTGTTATCTGACGCCTTATATACTTAAGTGTAAAAGGATAGAAGATTAGTCACACATGACTTACCATGGAGAAACCATGATGTGAATTGTGGTGCCGTCGATTGATTAGTGTTTAACCAAGAGCATCTCCAATGGGAGTGATCAGAGATACCCACATAAGAACGATTTGGGAAATAAGAAATCAAGGTATACGCTGCCACCACCCAATCGTCTATATGGATATATCTGACCATAAATGGAAACTGCTCCTTGTTATTCACGTCTGACTCCGTCCCCTTTCCTCAGGTCGTTCGGGGTTGGTTCTGGGTAGCGAAAAGGCCTATGCCCAAGTGGGGGTAGTAAAAGAATATAAGTGAAGGTCTGCTATGTGTTAATTATTACACTGAAGCAAAAATATAGTAAGGAAATACAAAAGTATATTGTGGTTTTCTCCAACTAGACAATCTATTGATCCTTACAGTATGAAAAATATATGGGTATGTGAGACATTTAATAACAGTTTTTTTTTTTTTTTGCTTATGGGCATCATAAGTAAGGTCACAGGCACGTGGAAGAACGTAGTTATTTACGCTCCAACCTTCCGGTCACTGTATAAGTCTACTTACAATATTGTGTCTACCTTCAACCCCGTATTCTTATTAGAGAACGATCACAGACAGAATTGTACTCTAAGGATTACACTCTCATAGCTAATGTATATATGCGTGATACCGTCTAACTCCTTCCACGCAGTGTTTGTGGAGTACACTCCCTTAAACCCCCCCTTTTTTTTTTCCTGTTATCGGAATAGTTTTTGGCATCAGATTCAAAACTTAATAATAATAATAACTATCTACCTACTATATCTGCACTATATCATTTAACTCACATATTGACATTTATTTTCATTAATCTTACAGAACGTACCCATACCTGTTATCGGAATAGTTTTTGGCATCAGATTAAAATTTTAGCTGCGCACAAAAAGAACGAGACGGCTATGTGTTCGTATCTATGGGTAAACTACTAACCTCCCTGTTGTATTATTTCGTAAAACTTCATTTCGCTTCTCAACACAGCCCCTAGCTGCTACAATCTCTCCCTAAACTATTTCTCTAGTGGAATCCTGAACTGAAAGTTGGGAATTTTTCCTATTACTCTTAAGATTAATGGCCTTAGTTTACGCCTCTGTCCGAACGTGTTAGTGACGTCACGGGTGGGCGGAGCTACGTGCGCCCGCTATGTTCGAGAACATTCTAATGTCGTCTCGAAGCTTTAGTTGAACCAAAATCAGCTGAAATATATTTGTAGCTATCTCCTATTGTATGTTTTTCTTCAATGATTATAGTAAGGCTCTTTGCCAACACATCTTGATAGGCAGACATAGAATAGAATAAATTCATGGTCTATTAAGGCTCTATTTTCTACTTTGCTTCTTGGTTGAGTAAAACCGTCACGACGTCCATAATACCCAGTCTCTCAAATAAATAAATAGATAAATAAAACGAAATTCCAAAAATAATATCCCTTCAAAATTCCTGTCCTTACAGAATCACGAATTAAATGATGTCTTTCGATGTGTTCTCCGAGTCTATTTACTATTACTGATTTAAGCATTTTTCCTATAACCGATGTCAAACTGATTGGCCTGTAGTTGCATATAGACGACCTATCTCCCTTCTTAAAAACAGGAACAACGTTTGCTTGCCTCCAAGCAGTAGGCACAAAACCGGTGTCTACTGATTTATTTAATATTTTAGTTAATTGGTCGCAGATTTCAAATTTACACTCCTTTAGCATTCTTGGGAAAATTTCGTCTGGACCCGGGGATTTTGTAGCTAGTCTTTCAATCTGCTTGACTACCTCTACTTTACTAATGCTGATATTAGATAGACTACTTTTTTCATCCCCTCTGAAAATCGGATCGCAGTCTAATTAGTAAACACCGATAGCAAGTAATTGCTAAACTCCTCATTCATTTTTCCTCCTATTCTATCATGACATTTTCATCGTTTTTAATTGTTCCTATTCTTTATTTTTTGTTCTACAGAGATGAAAGAAACCCTTAGGGTTGGATTTTACGTGACTAGCAACCTTAATTTCATAATTACGTTTCGCTGTACGTGTATTCTTTTTAACCAGCTTTGCCATTTTGTTATATCTTTATATAAGGTGTGTTTTCCCGTTTTTTTTTTTTTTTTTTTTTTTTTTTACGGATAGTCCTCTTTTCATTCCGATCTCATGTTTCAATCTGTCCGTCATCCATTTGGAAGTATTATTTTTTTCCGTATTGACCTCAGGGGGATAAATGTATTTTGTCAATGTTTCTATAATTAAAATCTCCCATGACCACAACGTTTTTGTACTGGGACGCTCTGTGAATTTCATGAATTAGGAGATCAATCTGTTCAATGCTGAGGTTAAGAGGTCTATACAAAACGCCAATAATAACTTTCTTATTCTTGCCTATAATATCTACCCAAATGGATTCCCCACTCCTGCCAACCCTATCCTTGTGGAAAAAACTTACATCCTTCTATTTCGATTTCTGTAAGAAAATGTTTATTAGCCATGTTGATCCAGGACTCAGTAATAGCTATAATATCGAACTTCTCTACGCATGCTTTACCTCGCAGCAAATCAATGTTGTTAATTATGCTTCTGCTATTTGTATAGTAAAATTTAAGTTTATCTTCCCTCCACCTGCTTTGATGATTCTTTTCACAGTCCCTCTCTAAGCTGTTTCTATTGCCTAAACTTTATTCTGATACTTCCCCCCCCCCTACTCCCACGTAATCTACCCGAAAAAAAAAAAAACAGTAGGATGCCTACTTCTCGCTCAAGGGATTCAGCAAGGAGCCGAAATCCTCTGGGCGACAAGTGTACCCCGTCCCTTGTATATAGATGATTCCTACGGTAAAAGCGG
>NC_134810.1:1027805-1030305 GCF_046742065.1 Oratosquilla oratoria | reverse complement strand
CCTGGGTCAGAAGCAGTGTCGCAAGACACAGCACATCCACAGCAAGGCCGCTTCATTTAATCGGCGACCCCCCCTCTCCGTCCCCCCTTGCATATAAGGAGAGGACGGGGAGAAATCCCTTCGGGCTGCGTCAAAATTTACTCACACATACTACCCAACCCCACCCCCCTGCCCATTCCTCCTCATGCAATCACAACATCATCCATATACAACCATTCTCCACTCACCTCTGTCTTCCGTCCTCTCCCTTCCTTCCTCAACAGACATTCCCCTCTTCCCCAAAGCCCCCTTCACCCCATCCATCCACCTCATCCTAGGACGTCCCCTCATGTTCACTCCCTCCACATCTGCCTTCCATACCTCTTTTACTAGTCTTTCTTCACTCATTCTTTCCATGTGTCCAAACCATCCTAACATTCTTTCATCAACCCTATCTCCCAAATCCTTTTTCACCCCTGTTCTCCTCCTCACCTCCTCATTTCTCACTCTATCCAGCCTAGTAACCCCCACCATACTTCTCAGACACATACATATATACATATATATATATATAAATATATATATATATATATATATATACATACTTATATACATATATATACATACATATATACATATATATATACATACATATATACATATATATACATACATATATATATACATACATATATACATACATATATACAAATGCAGTTTCTGCAACCGGGATTTATTGATAATGGGTGATTATAATTTTACTGACATTGATTGGATGACCCTTGAACATGGCCATATAGGTAGTCGCTTGTTTGATTTTCTTGGTGACAATTACTTAATTCAGCATGTAAAAGAACCCACAAGATATGGAAACTTACTCGATCTTTTTATCACTAGCCGCGAAAGCATGGTAACTGATGTAGAAGTCGGTGAATCTGTTGCAAATAGCGATCACAACCTAGTTAGATTCAAACTCCTAAACAATTTTAGAATAGATACTTGTGTTTCTAAAATACCCGATTTCAGTAAAGCTCAGTTCATAGAACTACGTCAGGAGCTTCAGCTTACAGATTGGGAGGCAAAATTAAACGAAAGACCTGTAGATCAGATGTGGGAAATATTTCAAAATACGCTCACTAAGATGATTCAAACTTACATTCCTTTTAAGGACAGACGTCCCCCAAATCAGGCTCGCCCAAAGTGGCTCGACAAAGAAACTGAAAAAAGTATTGCTAAAGAGAGACAGGCTTATAAGAAATATAAGTGCTCGGGTGCATCTAATGACTATCAAAGTTATGTATCAATACAGAGAAATTTAAAAAAGTCAATAAGAAAAAGAAAACGACAATACGAAATGAACATCGCTGAGAAATCCAAAGAGAATCCCAAAGAATTATATAGTTACAGTAGAGATAAAAAGGTTGTTAGGAATCACATTGGTCCACTATTATCTGCTGACGGTCAACTTGAATATTCAAATGAAGGAATGTGTAATATCTTAAACAATTATTTTAGCTCGGTATTCGTAAACGAAACACCTCAAGGTGAATTCCAAACTGAAACCTGTGAAAAGTCTAGGGTAAGCTTACTCGGTACGGTAAATATAACAAAAGAAAAAATTAAAAGGTGTATAGACAAACTCAAAGTTAATAAAACACCAGGGCCTGACGGTTGGCATCCAAGAACCTTAAAGGAAATGAAAAATGAGATTGTTGTTCCATTAGAAATTATTTTCAAGAAATCCATCATATCCGGAGATGTCCCAAGAGAATGGAAGCTAGCTAACGTTACTCCCATATTAAAAAAAGGTGACAAAAAGAAACCAAATAACTATAGGCCTATAAGTTTGACTTCAATCGTAGGAAAAATAATGGAAACTATCATCAGAGATGCTATCGAACATCATTTAGAAAGTAACCGTTTGATAAATGTTAGCCAGCATGGTTTCAGACGGAAACGTTCTTGCGTGACTAACTTACTCGAATTCTACAACACAGTTATCTCGAATTATGACAAAAGAAACAATATAGATTTAGTATATCTAGACTTTGCAAAAGCTTTTGATACCGTCCCACACGAAAGACTACTTACTAAATTAGCTTTGCATGGAATAAGTGGTAGCCTATTAGGTTGGACTAGTAATTGGTTGAATGATCGAAAACAGAGAGTTGTTTTAAATGGAAAAACTTCTGGATGGAAAAGTGTTGCAAGTGGAGTTCCTCAGGGTTCCGTTCTTGGGCCACTTCTATTCATAGTATATATAAATGATATAGACCATGGACTAAAATCTACTGTTTCCAAATTTGCTGATGATACAAAACTGTGCGGAGTGGCAAATGATCACTCAAACCAATTAGATATTCAAGAAGATTTAGATAAATTACAGCAATGGTCTGAAAAGTGGCTAATGAAATTTAACAGAAGTAAATGCAAGGTAATGCACATAGGTAAAAATAACAGTAAGTACGATTACAAGTTATTTGGAAATTCGTTAACAAAAGTGGATAGTGAAAAAGATCTC
>NC_134810.1:1007805-1017805 GCF_046742065.1 Oratosquilla oratoria | reverse complement strand
CCAAATGCGGTTTAAGGTGGACAGGCACAGGGTGGACCTTCATACGAATCCTATCGGTAGTGGTAAGGATTATATCATGTTCGACAGTCGAGGTACAACCTGGATTATCCGAGAAAACTTCTTTGTATTCACTTACCAATTCTTCCAAGGAAGTCTGTTGATACCCCTCCAATTTAGGGTTAACGTTTGGCCTCAAATGTTTCGTCGGTTTGACCATCAGGGGTCACGGGTAGTCGGGAATCTTCTGGTTCACTAAGGCAGATCTCTTTATGTAAAGAGCTATCATCTATGGTGGAGGGTTCATCCAAAAGCTCGGCAAATGCAACTGAAGGACGTCGATAATACTTTTTTAGCAAGTTGGCGTGGTACAACTTGGGGCCTGTGGGGCTATCACTGACATAGTCCACCTTACCTCTCTTTTCCAGTACTTCGTAGGGACCCTTCCAGGCGACCAGAAGTTTACTTTTATCGCTGGGTAACAAAATTAGTACTTCATCACCGGGTTGAAATTTGCGATCTTGGGACCTGACGTCGAAATAAGCTTTGTATCGGGCAGTACTAACGTCGGTACTGCCAGTTTGTCTTGGAGTTTGATGACATAGCTCAAGGTGGAGTGGTCGTCATCCTTAATGCTGCGGTCCTCCCACAAGTCCCGAACTACCGAGAGGGGCCCTCTTACAGTTCTTCCATACAGAAGTTCAAAAGCAGAAAATCCGGTCCGATCGCTGGGGATCTCTCTGAGGGCAAACAAAGTATGGACAAGATATCGATGTCAATCTCGAGGTTTTTCAGTACACATTTTGCGTAGTGCAGCTTTCAAGGGACCGTGGAGTCTCTCGACGCGGCCGTTCCCACTCGGATGGAAAGGCGTGGTAAATGATGGCTTGACACCCAGGAACTTATGCAATTCTGCCATTAGTTGTGAAGTAAACTGTGTTCCCTGGTCAGACAATATTTCTCGGGGAATGCCAACTCTGGTGAAGATGGTGAGGAATGCTTCGGCTACAGAGATGGAATCGACCTCCTTCAATGGAACTGCCTCTGGGAAGCCCGTGGCGAAGTCAATGAGGGTGAGAATGTAACGATGTCCCTCTGCAGAAGGTGGGGATAGTGGACCGACCAAGTCGATGGCTACCCTGGAGAAAGGTTCAGTAATAATAGGTAGAGGGTGTAGAGGTACAGGTCTGATTCTGCCCTTACTCGACATTCGTTGGCAGATGTCACACGAGCGGCAGAAATCACGAATATCTACTGCCATCCCAGGCCAGAAAAACTTGTCTGCTATCTTCATAGCAGTTTTTCTTTGAGAAAAGTGTCCCGCTAATGGATTTTCATGGCCAACAGACAAAATGATAGGTCGGCACTCTTTCGGGACAACAAGGGCGAGTTTACCCACCTTTTCAACATGCGTAGATAATACGCATTTCGGTACAGCAAACCATCTATCTTGAGATACTGGAAGGAGGAACCATTCTTCGTCTGATCCATCTCCTCAGATTTTGTTTTATCCCACAATCCAGCCAGAGTGGGACAGGATTCCTGTAGACTACAGAAATCTTCAGGGGTAACGGACAGGGGTTGAAGGGCAGGCATCTGAAGAGGATGAACTCTCTTCATCTTGGACCTGCGAGTCTCGACAACGTAGATCTGGAAAGTGGACTCTTGAGTTAAAGTAGGAGGTGGGATCGTCTTCGTGATAGGGGCAGCGGCGGCATTGGATGTTTGCATGCCTGTAGGAAGAGTTGAATGTGTAGTAGTGTCTAAAGAGCTAGCATGGGGTTTGAAAGGAAAGGGGTCAGGTTTACTAGGATCCCGTGCCCCAGGAACGTTGCCGATCAAGACGCTTGCGCACTTCATAGGGGCTCTGACTGCGTCAACCCATCCCTCGTAGTATGGACAGCGTATATAGCAATGGGCAACAGGAAACTCGTTAACTCGTCCCAAAAAGTCTGCTACAGATACCTTTGGGCACAGGGACACATCTGCGTCTGGGACAGCTTCTTCGGAGACCAGGACACAGTTGCACCCAGTGTCCCTGACTATGGTAGAAGTCCAAGAGCCATTGATAGTTCCTGCAACGGTGAAACATGGGGTGGTCCTGTTACTCATGCAAAATCCTACCTTGAATTGAGATTGGGCTTCTTTGTCTTTGAATGCACGGGGATTCTTTGGACAACGAGATCGATGATGTCCTTCTTCACCGCAGTTGAAACACCTCATGGGCGTACGGAAGGCACCGCCTTTTGTATCTTGATGGGTTGAGCCATGGCTAGGGGGAGGTAAAGATTCGACCACATTAGTTTTCCTACGAGGAAAAGAAGTCTTACCGGAAGCATAGTTAGTATTCGGCTTTGGATAGGCCTTATGGGCGGAGGCCCAATCATCCGCCTTTACCACCGCCGATTCTAGGGAAATTACACTCTGTTCCTTGATGAAGAGGCGCATATCTGGAATTAGAGAAGCAAGGAACTGATCTAAGACAAAAAATTGTCTAAGAGCTTCGAATGTCTGGGGGACCTTGCACGCCTCCAGCCAGTTGTCGAATAGCTGTCGTAGACGGATAACAAATTGTCGGTAATTTTCCCCGACGCGAATCTTGTCGTTCCTGAAGTCCAATCTATAGCGTTAGGAAATCTTGTCAAATCCTGTGAGCAATGCCTGCTTAAGGAGGGAAAAATTGCTTATCGTTGCCAAATCAAACGTAGAATACAATTCAGCAGCCTTACCTGTTAATGTGCTGCCCAACCTGGCGGCAAGCGAATCTTCCTTAACTTGGAGCAGGTTTGCCACCCTTTCGAACCTGGAGAGGTACGAGGCTATGTCTTCTCCTTCTTGGTACATGGGGAGGTCGGTCCGCTTGACGAAGATGTCCGGCTAGAAGGCTGGTTACGGGAGTCGGGTGCAAGTTTGGCAAGCTCAATTTCCTTTTCACGTCGTAATTTAGCCATCTTTTCTTCGTGTTCTCACTGTTTCCTCTTTTCTTTCACTTCGTGTTCTTGCTGTTCCTTCTTTTCTTTCTCTTCGTGTTCTCGCTGTTCCCTCTTTTCTTTCTCGTCGTGTTCTCGCTGTTCCCTCTTTTCTTTCTCTTCGTGTTCTCGCTGTTCTCTTTCGTGTTCTCGCTGTTCCTTATCCCGTTCTCGCTCGCGTTCTTTGGTTCTTTCATCCCTTTCAAATGCCTGTTGATTTAAAACAAAGCGGCCAACATCGTCACCCTTTAAACCGATGGATTCAGCCTGGGCCTTGAGTTCTTCGATAGAAATAAACTTAGACATTCTTGGGAGTATGGCTACTATTAACAAAATACTAAGACAATAAATAAATAAACAGCACAAATTAAGGCCAAGTACAGCGGAAAAAATGTGTAACTGAAGTTAGCGAAAAATATAAATACACCAAATTTTGAATACGGAACAAACTATGGTCGTCCAGCTGACGAAAGGACTAGTTGTCCTAAACAACACCCTACTGACTAAACAAAAAATGACGTAGTAACCGAGCTTTTTGCTTCTGTTGCTACAGTACTACGTAGTCTGACCAAGTGGGGGGGCAGGGACCGCACCTAACCCACGGTTACACGACCACAGTCGAGCGAAGTGCCGAGGTGGCTAGAATCACTCTGGAAGACAAACAACTTAAATTGACAGTTTGCACGCTCAAAGTGACACAACCATAGTCGAGGAAAATGCCAAGATAGCAGAAACCACTCGAAACGATCATATAAATGGACAATTTGCACGCTCAAGGTGCCTCGACCACAGCCGAGCAAGTGTCAACACGACAGAAATCACTCTAAACAAATTCAAATGAACGGTTTGCACGCTCAAGGTGCCAACAGACAAATCACCAACCTTACGAGTCGTTACGAGTCTACAGTCCTGGAATGGTCGCAACATGTAAAGGACCAATTAGGTCCTTTAGTTCTGAAAATAGGCGCGGACCACCACTGCCTGCTTCAGAACTCTCGGTTCGTGTATAGACTCGTAGGACAAGTAAGAAAACACAGGATTGCACTGAAAGGTTACAATTCTGGTCCTTCCACAATGCACTATCAAATAAATTTCAGGAAAAGGGAAAAACAACACCAACTGTTTCACCTTAGGTCAGTTCAGTCGTAGCTCACTCGAATTGACTTCACAGTAAACACTTAAATTACTCGTAGAAAGCTTCGGTAGAAGATCAGGGTTTTGGAGCTGAGCGATGACGGCTCTGGCAGAGCAGAAGGCGAAGTTGGAGACAAACGACGTCCAGTCGATGTATCACGCCAGTTTTAGAGTGGAGGGAGGGGAGGGGGAATAGTGGACTTGGTGCAGTCACCAAGTTCTCTCTGATAAAACCATGTCTGTCCGGGACGCACGTAACCTAGGTCGTCATACGTGACAGCTCGTTTCGAGTAAGACTTCGAAGCGCACTCAAATTGTGCGTAATTTAAGAGGGCTGGTTGTTTAGAAGATTAAGTGGCGATTTTCCCTTACAACTTGCAAAAAGCTTTTGACAAAGTACCACACAGAAAATTACTAAAAAAAAAGAAAAAGAAAATAACTGGAACACATAGGAGGAATACAAGGGAACCTACTAAAATGGATGGAGGACTTCCTGATGGGAGAAAGTTGAGAGTCGTGCTTAGAGGAAAATATTCAGATTGGAAAGAGGTGATCAGTGGAGTACCGCAAGGATCCCTATTGGCACCAATAATGTTTGCTATTTATGTGAATGACATGGACGAGGATGTGAAATGTTACATGAGCTTCTTTGCAGACGACGCCAAACTGTTAAGGAAAGTAGAAACTGATAAGGACTGTGAAGCACTGCAGGAAGACCTGAATAATGCATGGAACTGGAGTCAGAAATGGGAAGTGGACTTTGATACTAAGAACTGTAGCATAATGGAGTTTGAAAAAAGCAAAAACAGAATATCAGGAAAATATACAATTGGAACCAAGGACGTAAAGAAGGTAGGATCCTAAAAAAAGATTTTGGGGTAATTATCACAAACGACTAGTCCTATGATAAACAGATTAACAAAATTGTCGGGGAGGCTTACAACTTGCTAAGATCAATAAAAGTGGCATTTGCATACTTGAATGAAGACATGATAAAAAAAAATATTGGTTACTTTGATCAAGCCTAGACAAGAGTATGCGGCGACATTGTGGTCACCCAGTACCAAAAAGAATATAAAGAAAAGAGAAAGAATCCAGAGAGCAGCAGCAAAAAAGGCACCTGCACTTGCAAACCTATCATATGAGGAGAGATTGGCTAAACTGGAGTTACCGACGTTGGAGCAAAGAAGAGAGAGAGGTGACCTACTGACCATCTACAAAATCATGAAAGGCACAGAGATACTCGATAGAGAGAACTTGCTAAACTGGGACAAGAGAAACACAAGAGGACATGGAAAAAAAAACATAGCTACAGAAGAGAACTCAAGAAAAACAGTTTTCCACATAGAGTAGTGGACACTTGGAACAAACTGGATAATGAAATAGTATGCGCAAAAACTATTCATGAGTTTAAAAGCAAACTAGACACTGCGAGATACAAAGGCGGGACACCACAAACATAGCTTCCCTTCACGCAAAATACAATTAGGTAAATACACACACACACACACACACACTCACAGACACACGAACGCACACACAAACACACACACACACACACACACACACACACACACACACACACACACACACACACACACACACACACACACACACACACACACACACACACACACACACACACGCACGCACACACACACACACACACACACACACGCACGCACACACACACACACACACACACACACACACACACACACACACACACACACACACACACACACACACACACACACACACACACACACACACACACACACACAAACACACACACACACACACACACATACACACACACACACATACACACACTCACACACACACACACACACACACACAAACACACACACACACAAACACACACACACACACACACACACACACACACACACACACACACACACACACACACACACACACACACACACACACACACACACACACATGTTTAAATAATCTCCTCGACTGCTTTCATGACGTCTTTAGCAAATACAAGGAATGTAGATGTGTTGATATAATTTGTCTAGGTTTTCAGAAGGCATTCTATAAGGTTCCCTATAAACGATTGCTGGACAAACACATGGTATTTCTTGTAATATCCACAACTGGATTAAAGATTGGCTCTCTGAGCGAAAACAAAGAGTTGTAATTAACGGGGCCTCATCTAGCTGGCTCGACGTTAAAAGTGGCGTACCGCAAGGATCAGTTTTTGGGACCTGTTTTCTTCTTAATATATGTAAATGATCTAGACGACGCCCTCCTCTGCAAAATATCAAAATTTGCTAATTACACAGAAATTACTGGTAAAGTAATAACCACCAAAGAAAAATAAACTCTGCAATCCGATCTAGACAGATTATCAAGCTGGGCAAGCAAGTGGCAAATGAAATTTAACGTTAATAAATGTAAAGTCATGCATATTGGAATTAACACTGATCAAATCCAATACCAGATGAATGGTGTAATACTGGATTCAGTAACTAAAGAAAAACATCTAGGAGTTTTAACATCAAATGACTTGAAGCCAAGTCAACATTGCTCAGAAGTTGTTAAAACAAGAAATAAACTGTTTGGCTTTATCGGAAGAGTCTTCGAAATAAATAAGAAAAAATATTGCTAAACCTTTATAATTCCTTGTTCCGTCCCCACCTCGAATACTGTATACAATTTTGGTCCCCATACTACCAGAAATATATTTGTAAACTGGAAAGAGTGCAACGGAGAATGTCCAAAATGATACCAAGACTGAGAAATATGCCGTATGAAGAAAGACTTATGACTTTCAAAAAAGAGAATGCGAGTAGATTTAATCGAGGTTTTTTATATGTTCAAAGGCTTTCATAACATCAGTGTCGAAGATTACTTCTTATTAGACCAATCAAATACAAGAAGGCGTCACGATTTTAAAGTAATTGGTAAAATATTTTCTTCTAATGTAAGTAAGCATTTCTTCTTTAACTGGGTTGTTAATGTGTGGAAATCGTTACCTTCCACTGTCGTTGAAAGTAACATAATAACAAAATTTAAAAATCGCTTAGATAGATACTTAGACTCTAATACGCAAAAAAAAAAAAAAAAAAAAAGAATATTATCCCTTGCAATATAAGATCTGACAGCCCGGCATTTAATTGTAATTGGATAGGATAGTGGTAGCAGTAGTGTTAGTTCATCTTCTATCGCCTAGTTGCCCTGTTTTCTTAACTGTAGCTTTAAACACAAAAAGCCTCGTTAGGGCCAGTAAGTGAGTGGAAGGAGATTTCTTCAAGATTAATGTGGATGAGGGTGAAACTGGGAAGGGATATGTGGGTCTTTGTAAGTTCATATGGGCCTGGTTGTGAGAAGAAGAGTGTAGTGTTTTTTCACATATTTAAATGAGTGTAGACAGAGTTTTGGGAGGAATGTATAACCATTTTGGTTTATTACATAAGGGGGGGGATCAGCGGGTGATGTAAACCATGTTCGGTTTTCTAGGTTTTATTGACAGGTAATTTAGATATATCCACAGGTTGGGATAGTCTCCCAAAGGGGAATATCATCCCTAGCTAGATAAGGGAGAGCGTCTCCCCTAGCTTCTCTGTCTCCTGCGAACGCAGTCGCTTGTTATAAAGGGTAAATGTCTGTCTAGGCACTTTTGGTGTGGTTGTTAGAGAATACATTTGGGGGTAATACGATATGTGTGTGTTAGTTGTATTGTAATGGAGGGCTATATTTCGTGGATATGGATTGACACGGTGTCTATATTGAAGATTATAATTATGTAGCTTGGCAGATATAAGGAAAGGTTAATGAACTGCCTGGTAACATTAAGGCACCTGTGTGGGTTCCCTGCAGGACGACGGCGTGATGGTGTTGTTGTGATCTTCATTCTGATTCAGATCCTTTGCTGAATTTTTATATCCCGCCTTTACTATGTCGAGGGTGTATTTGAATGGAGGGGTGTCATTTATGTCAATGTCAACTCTTTGGGCCTCTCTCTCACACCTTATAGGCAATGCCATGAAAAACATGGCTAAGTCAAGCAAGATTGCCATATCTTCTTCCTTGACAAGGTTTACATCTTGGTTGTTAGTTTTGACACATGGGGAGGGACGGTTAAGAGAACATCTGATTATTTTAAAGACTTCTGCTATTTGTGCCACAATGGAGTGGAATGAAGAAGAGGAGGGGGTTGCGAATGAAATCTAGGAATTTGAATAGGAAATGGAAATTATTCTTAGCTTTATTGCAGAATAATTTCCTAAGTTCTGAGCAGTATTCTGCATATGAGAGACCAGATTCCAGTTTGGATTCCAAGAGGTGGGCAAGGTGTTTAAATTCATCATGAGGATCAAAGTGATTGTGATTGATTTTCTGTTTGTCCTGGGTTATGTTATTGTTAGAAAAAATGGACCTCACATGCCACGATATAGTCTGTGATTGATATGTCATTGGTCTTAGAGAAAGTGGGAATATCTTGATTAGTAGTAGATAGGGTATAATGGTTACTGATTAATGTAGGGGAGCTTGGAGGTGGAGGCTGTGTGTTTTGTCTTAGATGAAGAATTGTTGTTTACAAAGTACTGGGTTGGCTAGACACTGATGTGGTTATAATAATTTGAGTTAGGCTGGCGTGTTCGTTTGTGAGTAGCACCATGTCGAACGTGAACGAAATTAAAGTTTTTGTTGTATCATCAACACAATGCACTTGAGCGAACTAGGAATCATCAAGTAAGTACTACTGGGATTATTCCTTTTGTATGGGTGAAGCGTTTATCTATTGAAGCACTTTTAGACACTTCTGGGTCAATGTCCGTACATGGAAAACACTAACTCTAGTTTCTGAAGAGACGAGCAATATTGCAATAAAACTCGCCTGTGGCTTTCCTTAATTATACGAGTATATGGCACGCTAAATACACGGTGTAGATCCTCCGGGATCTACTTCCACCTGCTAACTGGTACTCTCAGTTCCGCTCTTGGCTTTCCTGTGTGGGTCGGGAAAGGTGTCGTAATGTGGGAGGTATTGCCTGATGTTGACCCAGGGGTTTGCGACAGCATCCTGTGCGGTATGTATGTCAGCAGATACTGAGGTGGGCAAACTTGGTTGCAGGCAAGCTGTTGTTATACTCGGGTTGGGTGGTGTGGGGGATGAGTGCTGAGTGTTCTAACCAAGGCGCCTAAAAGCGTCGGGTTAAGTGATGAGGGAATCTCAACGTTACCTAACTTAAGCCTAGCAATGTTTATATATATATATATATATATATATATATATATATATATATATATTGTAATGTTGTGATGTTCTGGGGATTCTAGTCCTAAAATGGCATCACATTCAAGTGTCCAGTCTTTGACTACATAGAATTAGATACCCCAATTTAAGAACTAGCATCCCTTGGTGAGCTATTGAGTATGACATGATACCTGTCTGACTACATTCCCATAAACTTATAAATATTTAAACCCCCTTATGACAAGAGAAACAATATAGATTCTATATACATAGACTTTGCAGAAGCTTTTGATACCGCTCCCCACGAAAGACTACTTACTAAATTAATTTCACCCGGAATAAGTGGTAGCCTATTAAGTCAGACTAGTAATTGGTTAACCAATGGAAAATAGAGAGTTATCCTAAATGCCAAAAATTCTAGGTGGAAAAATATTACTAGTGGAGTCCCTTAGGGTTCCGTTCTTGGGCCACTTCTATTCACGGTATTGACCACGGACTGAAATCTACTGTCTTCAAATTTGTTGATGATACAAAACTGTGCAGAATGGTAAATGATCATTTAAACCAATTAGATATTCAAGATGATTCAGATAAACTACAGCAATGGTTTGAAAAGTGGCTAATGAAATCTAACACAATTAAATGTAAGGTTATGCACATAGGTAAA
>NC_134810.1:985305-997805 GCF_046742065.1 Oratosquilla oratoria | reverse complement strand
TCCACTGATCACCTCTTTCCAATCTGAATATTTTTCTCTGAGTACTACTCTCATCTTTCTTCCAGTCAGGAAGTCCTCCATCCATTTTAGTAGGTTCCCTTGTATTCCTCCTATGTGTTCCAGTTTTTTTAGTAGTTTTCTGTGTGGTACTTTGTCAAATGCTTTTTGCAAGTCTAGGAATGCACAATCAGCCCATCCGTTTCTTTCTTGCATTATGTCTATTAGTCTTGAGTAGAAGCATATCAAGTTTGTGGTGCATGATCTACCTTGTCTGAACCCGAATTGTCTTGGGTTTAATATGTTGTTATCTTCCAGGTGTTTTACCCATCTATTCTTGATGATTTTCTCACAAATTTTGGCTATAGTGCTTGTTAGTGATACTGGTCTATAGTTGGTGGGTTCTTCCTTGTTTCCTTCTTTATATATTGGTGCAATGTTAGCATTTTTCCAGTCATTCGGTATCTTTCCTTCCTTGAGTGAGCTATTTATTATGATGTGTATTTTGTCCGTTAGCTCTTCTTTGCATTCTTTTAGAATCCAATTTGCAATTCCATCCGGGACATGTGATTTTCTGACGTCCAGTTTTGATAGATGTTCTGATATTTCTTTTTGTGATGTTGTAAATTCACTCATGTGGGGAGAATGTTTGTTATTATCTACGTCCCAATTTTGTATTTTCTCTCTGGTGAAGACAGATTTAAAGTGGTTGTTCATGATTTCGGCCGTCTCTAATTCTTCTGTGTATTCTATATTTCCTTGGCGTAGTTTCACTAGTTCCTGTTTGGTTTTAAGTTTACCATTTACATACCGGTAGAATAGCTTGGGCTGATCTTTGCATTTATCTATAATATCCTTCTCATGGTTCCTTTTCTCCTCTCTTCTCACATAACATACTCATTTCTATTGTTTATATAAATTTGCCATTTGCTTTGTTTTTTGTCTTTTCTCCACCTTTTCCAAGCTTTGTCCCTTCTGTCTTTTGCCTCACTGCATCTTTTGTTGAACCAACATTTAATGTACTCTCTCTCTCGCTTTTGTCTTGGTACATGCCTGTTTACCCCTTCATTGTAATTAGCCAACAGTATGTTCCATTTCTCTTCCACTGTTGTCTCTTCCATATAGAATTTTTCCCAGTTTGCATTCTGGAAGAACGTCTTTAGTTTTGCAAAGTCTGTTTTGTTGTACATCAATCTTCCTTCCCTATGCTTTTCGCTCCTCTTCATCTCTATTTCTTCCTTTAGTACAGTTTCGATGAGTACATGGTCACTCTTTCCAATTGGTGTCTTGTAGTGGACTTTGTCCACTATTTCAGATTCCTTTGTAAATATTAAATTTAGTTTTGATGGCTCTTCATTGTTTCTGTACCTTGTGTTTTCACTGACCCACTGGGTCATTGTGTACTCCACGGTCATGTCTAGCAGTACATTGCCCCACACGTCATCTCCTCGTACTTTCATGTTGTCCCAACAAATTTCTTTGCAATTGAAGTCTCCCATAATTACTAGGCTACCCTTACCCATTAGTATCTCATTTAGTGATTTTCTTGTATCTTCTAGCATTTTTGTGTGTTCGTTTTCTTTCCAAGCATTCGTTCTTGGGGGCACATAGGTCACCACAAACTTTCTACTTTTCATATTCTTGCCTTCGACTTTTATCATGATCAGTTCAACATTACCTTTGCCCTCTGCAATTTTTGTCACGTTTAGGTCTTTCTTGGCAAAGAACATGATTCCCCCTCCCTGCTTTTTGTCCCTGTTTCTTATCCAGTAATTGTATAGCCCTTGTCCAATATCAATAGATGGTATTTCTCCTCTTAGTTTAGTCTCTACAATTCCCATTATGTCTGGTTTTTCTTCTAACAGATAATCATTGAGTTCGTTCAGACCTGAAATTAATCCGTCAATGTTAGTGTAGGCCACTTTTAATTTTCTTCCTTCTCCATTATCTTTTCTGTCCTTGGTTTTTTTCGTTTTGATGTACCACTGTTTCAATCTCATGTCGATTACTCTCCAATGGAATTCTTTGCATTCTGTCTCCGTTCTCAACAAGTTTTTTTCCTTTGCTTCTTTTCTTAGTGACTTTTCTTTTTCTAATTCCTCAGTACTCATTTCTCTTTTTATTCATATCTTATTGTACTTTTCACTCTTTGCCAAATTGCCTACTTTTTCAAAGATGTCTTCTACTACCATCTGTGACCTTAATTTTATCTTTAGAGGTCGATTTCTATCTTTAGAGTAGCGACCGATTCTGTGTGTCTCTTCTAAGTCTATGCTTGAATCTCTTCCCCCCCCCCTGAATTTCATTTAGAATTTCTACTGCTGTCTTTTTTTCTTCTTTTTCTCTCATGTACCTCGCCAATCCCTGTTTTTCTTTTAGTCCATAGACCACAATACATTTTTTCCTATCTACTGTATCCCTTACCCAGTTTGCTTTTTCATTAATCACTTGGATAATTGTGTCTTTTGCATTATCCTGCATTTCCTGCTTGACTATTTCTTTAAAAGCAGTTTCCTTGTTTTCGATGTTTTCCTTCCACTTCTTAATTTTCTGAATACTTTCTTCACCTAGATTCTTTTCGATCTTTTGTGACAACTCATGTAATCTGTTGTTCACCTCTATCTTTAAATTGTCGCTGTTGTTATTTTCATTAGTTTTCTTCTTTTCATTATCATTCTTCAGCTCATTAATATCCCTTTTCATTTCTTTGATCTCGTTTGTGAGATCTAAGTTGGTTTTTCTTAGGTCAGAGATTTCGTGATTCACATCTGTGCTAAGCATTCCCTTAATCCTATGATATCATTTCTTAAGTCCATAATTTCATTCTCCCACCGAGTCCTAGTTTTGTTCATATCTTTCTCTATCTTTAATAATCGACTTTCATATTTGTTAAATCCTGTGAAGTCTTCTTCGTCGCACGTGGATTTGTTTACATTGCGGTTCGATCGTCTGACGCTAGATGGCTCTGTTTCGTGACCGTCTCTCGAGTCGTTGTTTTCCTTCATTTTCGCTATTTTCATGATAATACAATTGACTAGCACTGCAGAGATATCATTTCGGACACTCACGATCACTCCCCACCCCTGCAATACAAACCAGGTTTCGTTTTTCGTCGTAAATCCCCTTCTTCTTGGTGACGACGGTGGACGGCGACGACGGCGTGGTGTGTGTGTGTGTGTGTGTGTGTGTGTGTGTGTGTGTGTGTGTGTGTGTGTGTGTGTGTGTGTGTGTGTGTGTGTGTGTGTGTGTGTGTGTGTTTGTGTGTGTGTGTGTGTGTGTGTGTGTGTGTGTGTGTGTGTGTGTGTGTGTGTGTGTGTGTGTGTGTGTGTGTGTGTGTGTGTGTGTGTGTGTGTGTGTGTAATCACTGTTGCGTGGCCGCAAGTATGTGTTCCTTTGTAATAGATGAACTTTCCATGTTACCACCTGTTTCGGGTAGTTGTAGCCACGCCCTAATCTTTTCGTCTTCCTGAATTACCGATCGTATGAAATACAATTTTCTATGTTCCGTGTGTATTATTCCTTTGTTATCCTTTTATTTTAGATATCTAGGATATTGCTCATATTGTATATTGTACCTTATTATGTTAATGATCTCTGTATGTGTAGTATGTTATTCCACTCACCCTGCCTGTAATAAGATAAATGATAACGGTTTGTGAGTTGACAACTGCGGCCCCCCATGGTGACCGCAGTCACGAGGTATACTACTTCTTATCCCCTCTCTCTCTGATTTCTGAACCCGTATAGAGTGGACACTTGCCGCTCCTCTATAATCCCTAGGTTAAGTATGTCAGGTGGACCCTAGTGGTAACAAGTGGTCCGGGTAGGCATAAGATAAGTGTGTGTGTAGTGCTAAGTGAATATGTAAATAATTTATGTTAGAACACCATAGTTTTGCTTTAACATTGCCCCTTTGAGTTATCCACCGGTCACCTGAAACTATTGACATTCGTACTTGAAAGTACTTCACAGATTTATCTTTGATATGCAGTATATTGTTACCCTGCCATTTAGTCTCAATCTGGTTCGTCAATCATTGGAGGTAGGATTGTTTCTCCAGTTAAGATCGGGCATTAATGGAAGGCATAACAATCACATATATAGTAAAAATCAGAGAAAGGTATATTAACTTTAAAAAATTTACAAGCAAAAGAAAATACTTTCCGCTTATTCATTATTTCAATTTATACTAATAATAATGAACCACAACTGCAACTTAATGATAAGTTATAATCATGTTGAATGCGGTTGTCTTACAACATATATCTCTATTACTTCTCTCAACACATTAAACCTACTGTATACATCACCTCCACAACTCACCTTCTCATGCAACTCCAAACACCGGATGTCGTCCACCGCTACCCGCCTGGCTGGCACCAGCTTGCATCAGCAAAATCACTTGAGGCAGGAAGCAACCAACACACACACACACACACGAACATACTCATAAGTGCAGTCAACCTCTAACTCACAAAACACACGACAACCAAATAATAATGAACCCTTCCCCCCTGGAAATATTATATACTGTAAATAACATACAGCTAGTAATTAAGAACATGATAGTTTATTTGCGGGAAACCAACCATTCCTATTAAAAAATCTTGTTAAAACATCTACCAGCCCCTCCCATTTTGCTGTGTTAGCACTTCCGACCAACAAAAAGTCAATGCACTAGCCCCGGAGCGGTTGGTGTGATAGACGTGCTCTGTGTAAGTGGTGTACTGCGAACTGTGTGTAAAATGAAGTGTACTACAAACTCTGTGTAGAATGACATAATCCTATACTGGAAACTCTGTGCAAAGATGTGTGTAAATCTACAGTGAACTCTTCTTAAGATTAACCAATAAAGTGAAGGAAACCAGAAGATCGTATCTGTACATCCAAGAAGATACGGGAAGGGGCCTATATACTGGTGGCAGCATCAAACCGCAACCCATTTCCTCAAGAGACTGGTTCCTAGAAATCACCGTATCCTCAACCCAAAGCAAGCCAGCCACGCCCACCGTCGAGCAACACGGACCTCGGCCGCGAGCTAACATCGCCTACCTTTGACATCTCATCGACACCGCAGTACACTCTACACTGTCACGGGCATCGTCAGCACCGACTCCAAATTACCTAACCACTTCTAAACAAGGTAAATAATATATCAACCCCTCACAATACTTGATAATATTGATAATCCTCACAAACCCACCAAAACCCGCCCCTCTGATACTCGCTTTCTCTCCCCTTCCATGCGAGCACCATACATCAAGATTTCATAAATCTAGATGTTCCAACCACAAGGAACCTCACCTGGAGGTGATTGCACACCTATCAACCTACTACCAGTGAGACATTCCCATACCTACGTCAGGACAAACAAGTCTACGGACAACGACAGCCCCACCTGGCGATCCCTACACATTCGAATGTAGTGCTTTATCAACGAACTGAAATCTTTCAAGTAAGATCAAATAAGACGTGACTATTATTATTATAATTATTATTATTATTATTGTTATTATTGTTGTTATCAAAACTAAAACATTATATACTACTTTTACGTACATATTACCATGTTCATTTGTATTTTACCAGATCACAACGTAAATCATATTAACTGTTAGATAAAATATCTACAACTTATAAACTACGTTATCTGTATATACAATAAAAAAAATTAGAATTAACTATTACCAATTATATATAATTACTATATTATAACCCATTGTGCCATTTTCTTATGCCTCTTATGAATTGGTCTCCCTGTCTTTACTATATTATATATAACGCATATATTTTTACCAATGTACCCTATATGTTATAATTATACTATTGTATAACCATTGACGCCCTACACTCCCCCCTTTCTTATCTAACCATAACATACTACCCCTTAGGTAATGTATACCAAATATTTCTAATTCAACTTGTTTCAACTTAAGACCTCCCATCTCATCTAACTACCTCCTCTCTAACTACAACACATTATCTCTTAGGCAATGCATGCATCCCTAATTTAGAGACTAACATGGCTACAGGAACGAGATCCAAAGTTAGGAATATAATCGATGCATTCCTTTCTCCCCCGAAAGGAGAGAAATCACCCAATAACACCAATCATTCCACACCTAACGTAGATTCTACAAAACATAAGAATAACGTTGACAACCCCCACTCAGATCATGACTCAACCAAACTATCCTCACCCCCCAAACCCTTTCCCCACTCCACACCAAAACTTCAAGTTGCTCCTCATCTAGACCAACAACAACAATCCCTAAATCACATAACCCATGCATACGAGAACCTAGCCTTTCCTCCCCCCCCCCTTCCTCCACTTCCTCCTCCTCATCCTTCATGGCAAATTCCTTCTCACCACTAATACCCCCCCCAAATCCACCACAGCATCCTCAATCACTACCCCCATCACAACATCCCCACCCAACCCAACCCCCAATTAACCCACCCACTTTCCAACATCAACCTACAGTAATCAATAACTATCAAACCATCACCCCTCTAACCGAAATCCCAACCTTCTCTCAAGCTAGCGGACTCTCCATCACAGACTTCCTGACAGCATGTGATCTTTTCTTTTCTAAAAATCCAAACTACTCTGACTTAGACAAAATAAACCTATGCCGCCAGAAAATAGAAGCATCAGATGAACACCGATCTACCGCTCGGATGCTAGACAGTCTGGTAGCCACAGGGATCACATATAGCGATTATAAGCAGCATCTGTTAAATGTCTTCCAAAACAAACAAACAAACAACATTAACTTTCTCCTCACCTTTCTAAACAACACTAGAACTCAAAAACAGACCAACATCAAAGACCATGTTGCAAATACAATCAAGGAAATTAGGGAAAACCTACAAAACAACAGCCCCTGGACCTTCACAAACACATCAGGGCAAAAAGCCATGACCCTTGAAAACCTATACACAATACTAGAGATAGGCCTTTACCTTTCCCACCTTCCTCCAAAGTGCCTGAAAGAAGCATCTAGAAAGAATCTAGACATCAGAAATCCACTAGCCTATACTTATATCTTAGATATAACCAACACTTGCAACATTTCCCTCTCTGACCAGCACCATTTTGCTAGACTAAATAGCCTTCAGCCACACCAGCCCCCTAGCTCCAATACAGCGCAACCATCTAACTGGTGTTCCTACCATCTCTCAACAAGTCACAACACCAGAGACTGCATACAGAAACAACAAACACAGACACAACACTACACTAACCCTTGCTCAGTTCATGGAACAACCTCCCACACGGATTCTCAGTGTAGAGCGCAACAATACCAACACCTGCAGGCACAACACCGCGCTACCCCTTGCTCAATTCATGGTACTACCTCCCACACAGATTCCCAATGTAGAGCTCAACAGCAAACCAAACAACTCCCACCCACCCCTAGACCCCCCAACATGTCAAAACCAACACGGCCAGGCAAATACTGCAACCTACACAAAACCACAACTCACTCCAATGAGGAATGTTCTCAACAAAAATCACAACCACAACCTCATCTGAGAACAAACAACCAAGCTACACATACAACTCAACACCGATTGGGGGAACGTGCACCAACCTCACGCACCAGACCACCATAGGAACGTCCGACACACCACACAACTATATCACCCTAAAGGTGAAATTAGATCAAATTACTGCTGACATGATGGTTGATACAGGAACAAACCTGAACCTCATCCCCAGAGCTCTCTACGAAGCACTAAATGACCCACCCCAAATCCAGTACTCAAATACGGAAGGTCTATTGATAGAAGGATCTACCATATCACTTCACGATATGATTGATTTAAACATAGAGGTAAACAATTCCCAAGTAGGTTTCACATCCTTCCACTTAGCTGATGAATGGAGTCTCGACCAACAAGGTATAATAGGTTTAAAGTCCCTACGAGACTGGAAGTCCATCATCAACTTAGATACCAACAAAATCTCCTTCCGAGATGAAAGTAATGAGTCAACCCTTCCTGAAACACCCGACCCAGACACACAACCTCTTTCATATCTATCTAGCTTAAATAAACCCTCTCCAACTAAGAGCTACTCATTCCGTCCACCACCTTATGTCACCTCAAAAGCACTGATGTCTAACCCAGTCATCATACCCCCTAGACATTCAATAACAGTTCCACTATACATACCCGGAGCAATAGAACATCAGGATGTCATAATTGACCCAGATACGTCAAGAATAAATAACATAACCTTGGAGTCCTCCTGGGATATAGTATCAGAAAATAAACACACCCTAGCTATGTTAACAAATCTCTCCAATCAACACCGCAAAATCAGGAAGAACACAAACATTTGTTCAGTCCATCTCCATAATTCCCCAATCCAGGAACCACTCCCACAACACATCAACACTGTAAGACCACCACAAACCCTCACCCCTATCCACCCCAACCAAATCACAACATCAGCAAATGGAGAGATGAATGACAAGCTACTGACCCTCCTACAAAGGAATAGATCGGCTATCGCCTTAGAAGGCGAACCCTTAGGCAAATGTGATATAATCAAACATCACATCCAAATTCCCCCCAACACCCCCCCCCCTCATACACCCCCGCTTACCGCATACCCCACAGTAGGAAAACACAAGTCAACAACAGTGTGCACGAGATGTTACACCAAGGCGTAATTTCTCACTCCCAAAGTCCGTGGAACAGTCCCCTCTTCCTAGTCCCTAAGAAAGACGGAACTTTACTCCCTGTTGTTGACTTTAGGAAAATCAATAACCTAACTCAATCTGACCCACACCCACTACCCGCCATGCAAGATGTCTTACAATCATTAGGGAACGGGAATTCTGTTTTTTCCACAATTGACCTTAAGTCAGCCTTCTGGCAGGTGGAACTGACAGAGGAATCAAAACCCGTAACTGCATTCTCCACTGATAAGGGACATTTCCACTTTGAGCGTATGCCCTTTGGCCTTAAGAATGCCCCCTCAACCCAACAAAGGTTGATGACCCGCATTTTCAGCGACATGATAGGAATCTCATTATTCGTCTACTTAGACGACCTCATCATCTATAGTCCCACACAAACTGACCACCTTCACACACTAGAGATTGTCCTAAAAAGACTCAAAAACACAGGATTGAAAATACAACTAGGAAAGTGTAAATTCCTACAGACGGAACTCACCTTCCTAGGCCATAAGGTAGATAGCCAAGGCATCCATACCACCACAGATTTGATAGATACCATAAACAATTTCCCAACCCCCAGAAACGCAGATGAAACTAGAAGTTTCGTAGGACTAGCATCATATTACAGACACTTCATTAGAAATTTTCCAGAAATTGCATCCCCTCTAACCAAATTCACAAGGAAAGGCGAAACATTTAAGTGGTCTGATGCGGAACAGCAAAGTTTTGACACCCTTAAACATGCTCTTACCACAGCCCCTGTCCTAGCCTTCCCTGACATGAAGAAAGAATTCTTTCTTTACACCGACGCCTCCTCTAAAGGGATAGGCGCAGTCCTACAACAGAAGGATGAAAATGGCAAAGAGCACCCCATAGCCTACGCAAGTAGAGTACTAAATAAGCCTGAAAGTAACTATTCAACTACACACAAAGAAGGCCTGGCACTGATATGGGGTTTGAAGCATTTCAAATACCTCATATTAGGGTACAGGATCACGATTTACACTGACCACCAACCCCTAGTCTACCTCTTTAATTCTAAAGACTTACATGGCAGAATTGCTAGGTGGAAAACCACCTTATTGGACTTCGATCCAAAGATTACATACCTAGCTGGAAAGGCTAACATAGTAGCCGACTCACTAAGCAGACAAATCCACATATCCACCTTAACAGAAACAACATGCATTCCTATGCAAGAACTTAGAGATGAAACTGACAAAGACCCAACATGGTCTCCAATAGAACAACATCTCCTTTCAAGGACCCCCTTACAGTCCCGACCACCTGTCCCTATAGACGAACTCAAACTGGTCGACGGAATCATAAGGAGAACCATTGCCGACAAGGAAATAACTGTCATTCCCAGAGTCAGAGTTCCCAAGGTCCTACACATATTGCACGACAGTGCAATGGGAGGCCACTCAGGCAGAGATAAGACACTGAACACTGCTAGGCACTCCTTTTACTGGGTCAACATAAAAAAAGATATAACCACACACATAGACTCATGTGTAACTTGCAACCAATTCAGAGGACCTGACCCAAAACAACTCAATATCAAAGACATACCACTCCCTGCTGAGCCATGGGAAACACTTGGCATTGACCTACTAAAAATGCCAACGAGCCATCAAGGTTCCAATTATGTACTCACGGCAGTCGACTATCTGTCAAAGTACACTATACTAGTTCCACTCCAAGACAAAACAGCAGAGACTGTAGCCAAAGCCTTAGTTAACAATACATTCTGCAGATACAACATTCCCAAAAGAATGTTATCTGACAATGGTTCAGAATGCAAGAACCAGGTCATGCGTGAAATAGCACATTTATATAACATGAATCAAACCTTCGCCACTGCCTACCATCCACAAGGGAATGGACTTGTGGAACGAACAAACCGAAAAGTGCTAGAAGTCCTCAGACATTTAGTCAACGATCTTACGGACAGTTGGGAAGATTGGCTACCACAGGTACAAGCCAGTATCAACAGCACAGTCAACTCCGCAAACAAAGATGTCCCCCCATGAGATCATTTTTGGCCAAAGAATGCGCCTTCCCTACCAAATCTTCAACCAACCACCGCCCCCCTTATACAATCTAGATAATCTCACCCAATGCCTAAAAAGAGGAATGCAAACCATTTATAAGCAAGTCAGAGAAAACCTCAAAGTAGCCCAAGAAAGAACAAAAACAAAACAACACAAACGTTCATCTCCACTTGACATAACACTTGGAGACACAGTCATGGTCAAAGACTCAAATAGAACTAACAAACTCAAACCCAAGTTCTTAGGCCCCTTCACAGTCACAAGCTCACTCCCTAACAATGTTTTCCTACTAATAGATCCTTCCGATCACACAACCGTAACCATACACGGAGAGAAATTGAGAAAAGTTAAACTCAACCTCGACCCAACCCCACCTCCCACCTACAACCCACCTACCGCACTCACACATAACTCACCCAAGCGCAAGTCCCATCCCATGACTCTGCGTCGACGCAACTAAACATGCACTCTAGCTCTCGCCCCTGAAGATGCAGGACGTCATGCATCCCTCAGTGGAGGTTAAAATGGCCAATTTACAATAAGAACTCCTTTCCGCATATCTATCAAAACTTCTCCACTTCCTTCCGACCAATATAACCTTAGCGAGAGTCAGATAGACATATCCTCATTCACTAAGACATAACCTTCATCCACAGGATGCCTACAATACTCCTACTACTTCACCTCGTCCACCTCTCTCCATCCCCATTTTGATACCAGGATCGATCACCGGAAACCATGGCAACTTGCAAGATAGCACGACCCAACTTCCATATCTGTCCAGCTTACCCCTTCCATTTCCAATTAACCAAATCCCAACCTTGCCTCTCAGAACTCACAACACCCAAAGTCAACTTTTCCGAGACGTGTGACTTTCGCTTTTCAGACAACACTCAAATACACCACACCCACGTAGGACATAAACACTTCATATTTCTTCCCCACCCCACATTAGTGTCAGTGATATGCATACGCAAACCACCCTCCCATCATAAGATCAACGGCCCTATCACTCTACCAGACACCTGCCACATCTACATGATGGACTCAATGTTACTCCCCAACAAACTACACTACCAAGGCACTCTCAACATGACCCACGATCTAGGTCCCATAACTCAACTAACACTCCCACCCCTCCCCAAGATCCCCGATACCATCCTCCCAAGTAAGATAGACATGGTACGCCTCCTAAATAAATCAACTACTCTTAACCTGGATTCATTAGACCTACACTACAAAATACTACCGTATGCATCCACTGCCCTCTCAATCTTAATCATCCTTTTTATATTAGTGATACTAACCAAATTCTTTTGCATGAAATAAGACCATCAAACAGTTTTAACCCTCTTTTTCCCAAATTATTGTAAACCTAGATTAAGTTTGATCTTGTGTCTCATCCAATATCTTGAATACCATAATAACATATATAACCATACAAACTCGTGATAAGAATTCTACAGAAAACATATATTGTGAATCACAACCAGTGCATTGTGAAATATCATATGAAAACAATATAACATTTGAAAATGTGATTCCCTACAGTGATATGTGAAGTATAGTATAAACTTTCATATGATAGTTGAAAATATATGAAATGTTGGTGAGACACAACCTTATTCCCTATTCAGAGACACAACATCACATACCCATCCTTCTAGTTCTAAGTGCCCTTTTGGGACCTCATAA
Organism: Oratosquilla oratoria; assembly: GCF_046742065.1. Classification (NCBI taxonomy): domain Eukaryota; kingdom Metazoa; phylum Arthropoda; class Malacostraca; order Stomatopoda; family Squillidae; genus Oratosquilla; species Oratosquilla oratoria. Next base: position 985,363 of record NC_134810.1, on the reverse strand, counting down.
TCAATTCAACATCAACCCCTCTTCTCCACATATAACCACCCAAATATTTTGTGTCTCT
>NC_134810.1:965305-975305 GCF_046742065.1 Oratosquilla oratoria | reverse complement strand
TTTTACTGGAGGAAGACAAACTGAAAAGTACTAGGATACAACGGATTTGTGAAGAATTATTACAGTTGTGGGGCAAATTCAGCTTTCCTACTCTCAGTCAGCAAGCCATAAAAGCACGACTGGCCAAACTGATACTTTTGTATGAGAAGAACCAACGTAGACCAAATGAAGACTTTTTGAATGGGATGGAGAATATATTTGACATTACTAAAGTTAATGGTGTTTGGCTTCGTAGTGAAGATAAAGAGCTTTATCTCAAACAAGTGGAGTCAGATGGAAAGGTTGGATACACCACTCACAAGCCAGCGCCTAAATCTTCCATACATCCTTCAAAAAGACAGAGACATGTTCCAATATCACATGAACAATTTGCTAGTACATCTAATGATGATAATGAATCTGGTAACTCAGGTGACAATGTCAGCAGTGTAACAGAGGACAGTTCTAATGATGAGCCAGAGCCAGTTAAAAGAAGGAAACTGTCTTCCACACACCAGGCCACTAAGTTAGTGAGTCGCCAGTCTTTGTCTACCAACAAGGCATCTAAAGTTTGTACAAGTCTTGCAGAAGAAGGTGTGCCTCTTCCTACACCAACACAATCAGGAGTATGGCGAGGAGTCATCAGACTAGCAGAAAAAAAGAAGGATGAGATAAAGTCCCTTTTGAAGGAAGAGAAGGATTTCTCTCTTCACTTTGATGGGAAAAGGCTAGTAAAACAAGAGTACCAAGTGGTCTGCCTCAAAAGTGCAACTAGGGATATTAGACTAGGGGTTGCAAGGTGCAAAAGTGGATCTTCGCAAGATATATATGATGCACTGGAGAAAGTAATTGATGAATATGATGCCTGGTCAAGCATTAAAATGATCATATGTGATACGACTGCTGTAAACACTGGACGATCAAATGGTGTTGTTGCGAGAATACAGAGAGCAATGAACGGAAAAGGATTAGACATGCCTCAATACATTGGGTGTCAGCATCACATATTGGACAGAATATTGAGGAACGTTCTTGATTTCTACATTTCTGAAACGACTACCAAACCGAGTCTGAACTACAAGTTTGTCAATGAACTGTTGGAAAACTATGATCACCTACAAAGTGAGTATGTGGCAGAGACACAAACAGAAAGGGATGAGAACCCTGGCTGGAGGGATGACTTCAATTTCTTGTATGAACTTTGCAAAGCATTCCAGCATTATAAGAAACATGCTTCTTTCCCGATTATCAAGTGGCGAAAACTGCCTTCTCTACACAGTGCCCGATGGAATTCGAGGGCAATTTATACTCTCATTGCATACTTTTTACTGCCATCATGGCGTAATATTTTGGAGCGTCCAGCAAGTTTCATCGCCAACAGCTGGCAAGAAGCATGGTTCACCAATCAAATATTCAAGAAGACAAGCTATGATGACCTTCTCCTTGGTATTACCGAGTTGGGATGTGCCGCTGCCCCGAAATGCTTGAAAAATCACTGGAGCAGGTCACCATCAGTGCTTGATGTACCACGCACGAACATGATAGCAGAGAGAGCTGTGAAAGTGATGGAAGAACTGAGTAAAATATGCAAAAAAGACAAGTATTTATGTGATCGGTTTGTTGTTACCAACAGTATATAGTTTGAGATTTTCTTTGCATCAGTATCACCGTTATTGAAATGTTTCAAAGAATTAAGAGCTTGTGTGGGGGACATATTTTCAAAGTTGAACAAAATTAGTTATTTTTTCGTGATTAGCACCAAAATGTTCAATAAATCTTGTACCAGGGAATTTTTTTTCTGAGTCATGTATATATAATGTGTATAAATATGTATATATAATGTGTATAAATATGTATATATAATGTGTATAAATATATATATATATATATATATGTATAATGCATATATATATATATATGTATATATGTATGTATGTATGTATATATATATATATATATATAGTGTATAAATATATACATATACATATATATATATATATACATATATGTATATATATATATATATATACATATATATATATATATATATATATATATATATATAATGGAAAGAAGCTAATGGAGATGAAGGCTGAAATGTTGAAGTGGAATGTCCACTTCGGAAAGAAACATAAGATGCAAAGAAGAAAATGTTAAAGGCGAAAGGATGAAACATACGGCCAAGAAAAAAAAATACATACAAACATTTACCAAAGGCTTTTCCCCCCTTACAATGGAGGGAGCCAAAAAACAAAGTCATAGAGATCACTCTCACCCATTCTTTTCACTATGTACTCCCTCCCTCTTATCTTGGCACCTCCTGGATGAGGGTCATACCTGTATCTTGTACACTGCTCTGGGTCAGAAGCAGTGTCGCAAGACAGAACACATCCACAACAAGGCATCTTCATTAAATCGGCGACCCACCCCTCTCCGTCTCCTCATGCAAATAAGGAGAAGACGGAGAGAAATCCCTTCGGGCTGCGTGAACTATTTCTCATACATACTCTCTTACCCTCCATCCCCCACCCACTCCCCCTCATGCATCACAACATCATCCATATACAACCATTGTCCATTCACCCCTATCTTTGTCCTCTCCCGTCCTTCCTCAACAGGCATTCACCTTTTCCTAATACCCCTGTTACCCCATCCATCCATCTCATCCAAAGTCGCCCCAAATGTTCACTCCTTCCACCTGTGTCTTTCACACCACTTTTACTAGGCTTTCTTCACTCATTCTTTCTATGTGACCAAACCATCCCAATACTCAATGAACCTAATCTCCCAACTCCCTTTCCATCCCTGATCTCCTCCTCACCTCCTCATTTCTCACTTTATTCAGCCTAGTAACACATATCATACTTCTCAGACAGCTCATCTCAAACACATTCAAACTCCTTCTCTCTTCCTCTCTTATGTTCCATGTTTCTGCCCCATACAGTGCTGTCAGTACAATCACTTCTTCATATCTCCTCTTAGAATCCATTCCGAAATGCCTATATCTCATTGCACTTTTTAATCCACCAAGGTATTTACTCGCTTCTCTCAATATACATTCCACCTCCAGCTCTACTTCTCCGTTTTCTGCCACATACCTAAGTATCTAAAACTCTCCACTTCCTCCAGTCTCTCTCCCATAATACTCACTTGCAGTCTGTTGCCTCTTTTTCCCATTGTACATCTCATCACCTTACATTTACCCACATTTATCTTCAAATTCCTTCTTTTGCACACCTCCCTAAACTCTGTCACTAACTTTCTCAATCCCTCCTCTGATCGTGCTACAAACGCAGTGTCGTCCGCAAACAATAACTGGCTTATCTCCCACATTTCTCCATGTTCTTTAACCATCTCTAATCCGTGACCCACTACCCTTGCATTTCCATCCCTGATGAAGTCCCACCTTTACCTCAAACCACTCTCTCTCCGTTTCTAATCCTAACACAAGGTCTACTGCTCTCGTATAAACTCTTGACTACTCCTAACAGCTTTCCTCCTATCCCATATATATCTTCAATACCTCCCACAGTGTCCTCCTGTCTACCCTGTTATAAGCCTTTTTTCAAATCCATAAAAGCCCCCCAAAAATCCTTACCTTTTCCTATAGCTTTCTCACATATCTGTCTTACCACAAAAATCTGATCTACTCAACCCCTACCTCTCCTAAACCCCCACTGTTCCTCATCAGTTATCCCTCTGTCCCTCTCCTAATCATTTCAATCAAAAACTTCCCAGAAGCCTTCCCAACTACACTTAACAAGCTGATCCCTCTGAAACTACTGCATTCACACTTGTCTCCCTTTCTCTTGTAAAGTGGAACTATACAGGTACTCTTCCAGTCCTCCGGTACTCTACCCTCTCTTAAACAAATATTAAATAACCTCACCAGCCAGTCCACCATAACTGTACCTTCTTTTTTTAGACATTCTGCACGGCACCCATCCAACCCAGATGCCTTACCTGCTCTCATCATCTTAACAGCTGCCTTCACTTCATCTTTTTTTATTCTTCCTCCATTTTCCTCACACATCATGGTTATTTTCTTTGCGCTTCCCACTGCAACTACCTTTCCCTCCCCAACCTCCTTCACATTTAGCAACTCCCTAAAATACTCTGCCCACCTTCCTCTTACTGCCTTCTCTTTCATCATCATCTCTCCATCTGCATATTTTACCTTTTCTTCTCTACTTGATTCGCCTCCTCTTCCTCTCTTAATTTATTTCCGAAGCATTTTTATTACTTTCAAAAATTCCTGTCATACTCTTACCCCATTTCACATCTGCTCTCCTCTTAGCTTCCCTTATCTTATGCTTTACTTTTCCTCTCTTTAGTTTGTACCTCTCATATGATTCCCTCGTCTTAATTTGTAACCAATCTATGAAAGCTTGCTTTTCTTCTACAACCTTCTTTGTTTCTTCATCCCACCACTCACTACCCTTCCTTCTATTTCTTCCCGCCCTCCTTATTCCACACACCATCTTTGCACACCTTATGACTCCTTGAACCATCCCCATTCCTCCTGCACTCCTAGTTCTAATCTATCCTTTACTCCCTCCCACTCCTCTATCAGCTTCCTATTATACTCCTTCTCCTTTTACTTCTCATTTAAGCAGTTCACTCTAAGTACCTCCCTACCTTCTGTCCTTTTCCTCTTTCTCTATCTATCCTCCATTCTCAACTTACATTCTACCAAAAAATGATCTGATATTCCCCCACTCTCTCCCCTTAGAGCATGTACATTCTTAAATCTTCCTACTATACTTCTGGCTACCACTATATAGTCCATTAACGCTCCATCTACCACAATTCCATTCACCACCCTCTCCCATGTGTACTTATGCTTGACTTTCTTCCTAAGCATTATATTTGCTATCATCAACTCTCGAGACACATCTCCACCTTCAACTCTGCCCTGCAACTTTTTTTTTCAGGAACTCCACACTTTCCAATCACTCTCTCTATTGATCCATTTCGCATCCTAGCATTAAGATCTTGCAATACAACTACATTGATGTTTCTCCCTAATCCCTCTAGGCACTCATTTAAATACATCCAAAAAGCCTCCCTTTCCTCTACACTCTTCTCACTACCAGGCCCATATGCACCTTCAAAAACCCATATCTCCCCTCCCAGCCTCACCATCATCCACACTAGTATTGAAGAAACCTCCTTCCACTCCACTACATGCTTATATATCTCTTCACTTGCTAGTATGTCAACCCCTTCTCTCCCTCGTCCTTTTTTCTCTCCTGAGAACCTCCCAACTACACTCCCAAACTCACACTCTCCCCTCTCTTTCAACTTACTTTCACTCAATGCCAACACACCCATTTTTCTTCTCACAAACATACAGCATATATCTTTTCATTTCCTCTCATCATTACCAATTCTACGTATATTGAAAGACCCAAACCTTAGGGTACTGGTCGGAAAACTCCTAGACCTTCTTATGCCTCTTTTCTTCTTCTTCTTCTTCTTCTTCTTCTTCTTCTTCTTCTTCTTCTTCTTCTTCTTCTTCTTCTTCTTCTTCTTCTTCTTCTTCTTCTTCTTCTTCTTCTTCTTCTTCTTCTTCTTCTTCTTCTTCTTCTAACGAATGTTCCCTTTGGGGCTACAGATAGCAGGAATCGTAGTCCTATCCCCATCTCGTTTTTTGTCCCCTCGTACGACTGAGGTGGAGAGACTTGGTGGCAGCATTCTTTTCCACCACCACAGGGTTAGGTTAAAAAGGAAACGAATATTCAGAAAAACGGCACAGAACACTAACAAGGGGTAGTGGACAGCATAACGGAGGGACAGTCGCAATACAATAAAAGTGTTTTCATTTCTTTATGTACAGAGGCTTCCTCTATCACAGACAAAATGATAAGTGGCTTTGGTTCGTAGTGACGCCCCATATAGACCCTAAAGTATCAGCTGCATACTACTTTGCCACAACAATATGTAGCCAATACCTCAGACGGGGAAATGAATTGAAGCAATGGTAACTAAAAGTGAAAAGAAAACGAAAAAATAATTCTCTATCAGAACATGCTCCCCTCCCATTACTACCTTCCTTTTCCTTCCTGGTGACCTCAGACCATCTAATCACGCAGACTTCAATGATACTGCCCTCAGGGACACGTGAGACGTGGACAACCTGCCTATAGATCAAAGGGGCTCCCTGGAGGACGTGGTTGATATTGCTGTTATTGTTGTTGTTGCTATATGTAGTTGTAGTTGTACTTATAGTTGTAGTTGTAGTTGTAGTTGTAGTTGTAGTTGTAGTTGTAGTTGTAATTGTAGTTAGAGTTGCAGTTGCAGTTGTAGTTGTAGCTGTAAGTCTAGATGTAGACGAAGTTGTAGTTGTTATTTTCTTCTTGTTCTTGTTTTGGTTGTAGTTGTTGTTATCATTATCATCATTGTTATTATTACTATTATTATTATCATTATTATTATTATTATTATTATTATTATTATTATTATTATTATTATTATTATTATTATTATTATTATTATTATTATTATTATTATTATTATTATTATTATTATTATTATTATTATTATTATTATTATTATTATTATTATTATTATTGTTGTTGTTGTTGTTGTTGTTGTTGTTGTTGTTGTTGTTGTTGTTGTTGTTGTTGTTGTTGTTGTTGTTATTATTATTATTATTATTATTATTATTATTATTATTATTATTATTATTATTATTATTATTATTATTATTATTATTATTATTATTATTATTATTATTATTATTATTATTATTAATATTATTATTATTATTATTATTATTATTATTATTATTATTATTATTATTATTATTATTATTATTATTATTATTATTATTATTATTATTATTATTATTATTATTATTATTATTATTATTATTATTATTATTATTATTATTATTATTATTATTATTATTATTATTATATTATTATTATTATTACTATTATTACTATTATTATTATTACTATTGTTATCATTATCATTACTATTATTATTATTATTACTATTATTATTATTATTATTATTATTATTATTATTATTATTATTATTATTATTATTATTATTATTTTTTATTATTATTATTATTATTATTATTATTATTATTATTATTATTATTATTATTATTATTATTATTATTATTATTATTATTATTATTATTATTATTATATTATTATTATTATTATTATTATTATTATTTTTATTATTATTATTATTATTATTATTATTATTATTTTTTAAATGAGTGCATAGAGGGTTTAGGAAGAAATGTCAATGTAATAGTACTGGGAGACCTTAATGCTAGAGTGGGAAATGGTCCAATCGATGGAGTGGTTGGGAAGTGTGGAGTTCCAGGAAAGAATCGTAGTGGAGAGTTGATGGTGGAAATGTGTCTAGAAAGAGAGTTGATGATAGCAAATACAGTGTTTCGGAAGAAAGTCAAGCATAAGTACACATGGGAGAGGGTGGTGGAGGGAAGGGTGGTAGATAGAGCGCTAATGGATTATGTAGTGGTAAATAGGATTATGATAGGAAGAGTTAAGGATGTACATGTGCTAAGGGAGAGGGTGGGGGAATATCAGATCATTTTTTGGTGGAAGGTAAGTTGAGAGTGGAGGATAGATGGAGAAGGAGGAAAGGGACAAAAGGTAGGGAGGTTCTTAGAGTGAACTCCTTGAATGAAAAGGAAAAGGAGAAGGAGTACGAAAAGAAGCTGAAGGAGGAGTGGGAGGGAGTAAAGGATAGAGCAGAGATGGGTGTGGAGGAGGAATGGGGATGGTTCAAGGAGGGAGTCTTAAAGTGTGCAAGGATGGTGTGTGGAACAAGAAGGACAGGGGGAAATAGAAGAAAGGGTAGTGAATGGTGGGATGAGGAAACACAGAAGGTTGTAGAAGAGAAGAAGCGAGCATTCACAGATTGGTTACAAAAGAGGACAGGGGAGTCATATGAGACGTACAAAGAAAAGAAAAGAGAAGTAAAGCAAAAGGTAAAGGAGGCAAAGAGGAGAGCAGATGTGAAATGGGGTAGGAGTATGACAGAAAATTTTGAAAGTAATAAAAAGATGTTTTGGAAAGAAATTAAGAGAGGAAGAGGAGGCGAATCAAGTAGGGAAGAAAAGGTAAAAGGTACAGATGGAGAGTTGATAATGGAAGAGATGGCAGTGAGGGGAAGATGGGCAGAATATTTTAGGGAGTTGCTGAATGTGAAGGAGGATAGGGAAGGAAAGATAGCTGCAGTGGGAAATACGAAGAAAATGAGAGTGATGAGTGAGGAGAATGGAGGAGAAATAAGGAAGGATGAGGTGAAGGCAGTTGTAAAGATGATGAAAGCAGGTAAGGCACCTGGTCTGGATGGATGTCATGCAGAATGTCTGAAAAAGGGAGGTTCAGTGATGGTGGACTGGTTGGCGAGATTATTTAATGTTTGCTGGAGAGAGGGTAGAGTACCGGAGGACTGGAGTAGTGCCTGTATAGTTCCTCTTTACAAGGGAAAAGGGGACAAGTGTGAATGTAGTAATTTCAGAGGGATTAGCCTGTTGAGTGTAGTAGGGAAGGCTTATGGGAGAATCTTAATTGAGAGGATTAGGAGAGGAACAGAAGGAGTAATTGGTGAGGAACAGTGTGGTTTTAGGACGGGTAGAGGTTGTGTAGATCAGATCTTTGTGGTAAGACAGATATGTGAGAAAGCTATAGGAAAGGGGAAGGATGTTTTTTGGGCTTTTATGGATCTGGAAAAGGCTTATGATAGGGTAGACAGAAAGGCACTGTGGGAGGTTATGCAGATTTATGGGATAGGAGGAAAGCTTTTGGGAGCTGTCAAGAGTTTTTATGTGAGTAGTAGAGCATGTGTTAGGATTGGAAATGGAGAGAGTGAGTGGTTTGAAGTAAAGGTGGGACTTCGTCAAGGATGCGTTATGTCGCCCTGGCTGTTCAACTTATACATGGATGGGGTGGTGCGAGAGGTGAATGCTAGGGTAGTGAGTCAGGGATTGGAGATGGTTAAAGAAAATGGAGAAAAGTGGGAGGTGAGCCAGCTGTTGTTTGCGGACGACACTGCGCTTGTGGCAGGGTCAGAGGAGGGATTGAGGAAGCTGGTGGCAGAGTTTGGGAGAGTATGTGATAGAAGAAAGCTAAAGATAAATGTGGGTAAAAGTAAGGTGATGAGATGTACAAGGGGTGAAAGTGGCAGTAGACTGGAAGTGAACATTAAGGGAGAGCGACTGGAGGAAGTGGATAGTTTTAGATACTTGGGTGCAAGTGTAGCAGGAAAAGGTGGAGTGAAGGTGGAGGTAGAATGTAGATTGAGAGAAGCGAGTAAATGCCTTGGTGGTTTAAAGAGTGTAATGAGAAATAGACATTTGGGAATGGATGCGAAGAGGAGACTGTATGAAGGAGTGATTGTGCCAACAGCACTGTATGGGGCAGAAACGTGGAACATAAGAGAAGAAGAGAGAAGGAGTTTGAATGTGTTTGAGATGAGGTGTCTGAGAAGTATGGCGGGGGTTACTAGGCTAGATAGAGTGATAAATGAGGAGGTGAGGAGGAGAACAGGGGTGAAAAAGGATTTGGGAGAGAGGGTTGATGAAAGAATATTAGGATGGTTTGGACACATGGAAAGAATGAGTGAAGAAAGACTAGTAAAAGAGGTATGGAAGGCAGATGTGGGGGGAGTGAACATGAGGGGACGTCCTAGGATGAGGTGGATGGATGGGGTGAAGGGGGCTTTGGGGAAGAGGGGAATGTCTGTTGAGGAAGGAAGGGAGAGGACGGAAGACAGAGGTGAGTGGAGAATGGTTGTATATGGATGATGTTGTGACTGCATGAGGAGGAATGGGCGGGGGGTGGGGGGTGGGGTAGTATGTGTGAGTAAATTTTGACGCAGCCCGAAGGGATTTCTCCCCGTCCTCTCCTTATATGCAAAGGGGGACGGAGAGGGGGGGTCGCCGATTGAATGAAGCGGCCTTGCTGTGGATGTACTGTGTCTTGCGACACTGCTTCTGACCCAGGGCGGTGGGCGGGGTGCAGGG
>NC_134810.1:920305-947805 GCF_046742065.1 Oratosquilla oratoria | reverse complement strand
AAAAACAGGGAAGCTAGCAGCAAGTGAACAATATAAAAAGGTATGGATAAAGAGAAATGAGTAAAGAGGAAAGAGAGGAAGAAAAAATGAAAAGGAAAGAAGCTAAAAAAAAAAAAAAAAAAAAAAAACGAGACCAGAACGGAGTCAGAAAAGAAGAATTCTACTGGAGAGTAGTGAATATGAAATTGAGGAAATGGACCATAACAGAGAGAAACAAAAAAGAAACAGAGAATACAATGGAAATAACAGAAAGTTAAGAGTGTCCTACACAAATATAGATGAATTAATAACAGGACTGAATGAACTGAACGAGTATCTGTAGGAAAAATTACCGGACATAATGGGAATTGTAGAGACAAAATAAAAGGTCCAGTACCACCCAACAGCATAGGACACAATGCATATGATTATTGGATTAGAAACAGAGAGATAAAACAAGGGGGTGGAGTTATGTTCCTGACTAAGATGGATATAAACGTGAAGAGTGTCACATATGGAAAGAATAGAGTAGAGATGATTATGATAGAAGTAGAAGACAAAGATAAGAAGAGCAGAAAGGTTGTAATAAACTACGTGCCCCCAAAAACAGCCTCGTGGGAAGAGAGTGAACATAAAAGTATGTTAGAAGACACAAAAATAACATTAAACAAGATAATGGAAGATGGAGGAAGAATAATTATGATGGGCGACTTTAATTGCAAAGAAATCTGCTGGGAAGAGATTATCGTAAAGGGTGGAGAAGACTCACGGGGAAATGTTCTACTTGAGATGATTATTGACCACACAATGACACAATGGATTCAAGAGAACACTAGGTATAGAAATGAAGAAGAACCATCGAGACTAGACCTAATAATCACATCAGAACCTGAAATAGTGGAAAAGATAGAATACCAGGTACCAATAAGTAAAAGTGACCACATATTGATAGAACTAGAACTAAATGAGAAAAAATACACGAAAAGAAATGAACAATATAAAAAAGGAAGATTGATGTATGAAAAAAACAAATTTTGATAAAATAAGAGAATTCTTTCAAAATGAAAACTGGGAAAGAATACACAAAGAAGATACAACAGTAGAAGAGAAATGGAATATTTTGACAAAAAAATATGTATATATATATATATATATATATATATATATATATATATATATATATAAGGAGTGGAAAAGTATGTCCCAAGACAAAAACAAGAAAAAGAATATGTAAAGTGCCGGTACAACAAAAGTTGTAGAGAGTTAAAAGACAAAAGAGACAAAGATTTGACCAAAATAGAAGAAACACAAAAGACCTGAAAAATGGAAAATATATACTTGTTATAGAAATGAACATGTACAAGCATGCAGAGAGGAAAAGAGAAAATAAGAAAAAGATGTCATAGAAAAATGTTAAGATCAATCAAAACTATTCTACAGATTTGTAAACAACAAACTGAAAAACAAACAAGATTTGGAGAAATTAAGACAAGGAGGAGTTGAATACACAGAGGAAATAGAAATGGCGGAAATTATGAAGAAGCATTTTAAATCAGTGTTTACAAGGGAGAATATACAACCGGAAGAGATCGAATGGAAAGAGAAAGTCCCCCCTATGAAAGAAATAGAAGTAACAAAGAATGAAACAATGAAACACTTGAGTAATCTTGATGATAGAAAATCGCATGGACCAGATGAAATAGTAAACTGGATTTTGAAAGAATGCAGAAATGAACTGGCAGACAAAATACATAGCATAATAAATAGTTCCTTGAAAGAAGGAAAAGTTCCAGAAGATTGGAAAAAGCAAATATAGTACCTATATATAAAGGAGGAAATAAAGAAGACCCTACCAACTACAGACCAGTCTCTCTAACAAGTACAATAGCAAAAATTTGTGAAAGAATTATCAAAAGTAAATGGGTAAAATATTTAGAAAAAAACAAACAGCGTGCTAAATCCAAGGTAATTTGGATTCAGACAAGAACGATAATGCGTCACTAATTTAACATGTTTCTATTCAAGGCTAATAGATATAATACAAGAAAGAGATGGATGGGCTGATTGTGCATTTCTAGACCTAAAAAAAGCTTTTGACAAAGTACCACATAAGAAGTTGCTTAAGAAATTAGAAACTGAAGGAGGAATACAGGGCAAACTGCTTAAATGGATGGAAGACTTTTTGCAAGAAAGAAAAATGAGAGTAGTGATAAGAGACAAACACTCAAAATGGGATGACGTAATAAGCGGTGTTCCACAAGGAACAGTTCTGGCCCCTATAATGTTTGCTATATATATTAATGATATAGATGAAGGAATTGAAAGTTATATGAGCTTCTTTGCAGATGATGCAAAACTATTAAAAAAAGTGAACACGGAAGAAGATTGTGAATCACTACAGAGTGATCTAAATAAAGTATGGGAATGGAGTAGGAAGTGGGAGATGTAGTTCAACACTAAAAAGTGTAGTATAATGGAATTTGGAAAAAGCAAAAACAGAATAACAGGATCATATAAATTGGGAGAAGAAGGAATAAAAAAGTAGAACATGAGAAGGACCTGGGAGTCATTGTTATGGATAATATGTCACCTGAGAAACATATAAATAAGATTTTTGGTGACACTTATAATTTAATAAGAACAATCAAAGTGGCATTTACATACCTGGATGAAGAAATGGTGAAGAAAATTCTAATCACTCTGATATGACAAAGATTGGAATATGCAGCAACGATGTGGTCACCAAGTACAAAATAATGTATAAAAAAAACTTGAAAGAATACAAAGAGCAATTACAAAATTGGTACCAACACTCTCAAAACTATAATATGAAGAGAGACTAGCAAAACTTGAACTACAGACACTAGAGCAAAGAAGAGAGAGAGGAGATTTGATAACTATTTACAGAATCATGAAAGGCATGGAAATTATTGATAGAGAGAATCTGATAAAATGGGATGATAGAAATACAAGAGGGCACGGAAAGAAAATCAAGAAAGACAGCTATAGAAGAGATCTGAAAAAGAACAGCTTTCCTCACAGAGTAATAGACAGTTGGAACAAGTTAGATGAGAAAGTGGTGTGTGCAAAAACAATACATGAATTTAAAAATAGTTTAGATAAAATGAGATATGAAGACGGGACACCACGAGCATAGCTCCCCTTCCCGTAAAATACAACTAGGTAAACACACACACACACACACACACACACACACACACACACACACACACACACACACACACACACACACACACACACACACACACACACACACACACACACACACACACACACACACACACACACACACACACACACACACACACACACACACACACACACACACACACACATATATATATATATATATATATATATATATATATATTGTGTGTGTGTATATATATAAATATATTCATATTATATACAAATGTATATACATACATATATACATACATACATACACACACACACACACACACACACACACACACACACACACAAATATATATATATATATATATATATATATATATATATATATATATACAACCTCTTCACTATCCCAACTTTCTCCACTGTCTTTGTTACGTAAGATTTGTCGCGCACAATTTTAGTCAGTAGGCTCTGTTTCTTCAATCATCCAATTTAGTCAAATGCTAGACTGCTAGTTCCACTTAGTATAGGATATAGCACATCACATATTTTATTTTAGTGTTCCACTGGTAAACACAATTTTTCTGGCATAGAGTTTTTATCCGAATTCTACTTAATGTTGGTGTGCTGAATCCAAATATACAATTAGTTTTTCTCCATCACATCAGGTTTTCAAGATATAAGAAGATATACTATTTTGTATATCTACATGAATTGGCAATTTGGGAATTTTCTGCTTATACTGAAAGAATTGGATGCAAAGCTGTTAAAATATTCATTGTTTATAATTAAGTTGCAGCTACATGAACTTCCCCTTTTTTTTTTTTTTTAACATTCTCCCATGCATAGCATCTGGAACATCTCTCTTCAAGTTCCAACAGTAGTAGGCCATCATATTGTAGTCCCATCTGTCTTGTTAGAGTTCATCCATAATTTTAATGTCTTGATGAAAACATTCACCTTGCTCTTCATTGATATCACCCAGGTTCTCGGGAAAATTACTCAAATGACTGTGTAAGTTGTGCGACTTGATGCTCATTTTACATCCAAGTGATTGAAAACTCAGAAGCAGTTCCTTCCACAATCTCTTTATAGTTGTCAGTTTTCCTGTTTCCAAGGAATTTCTTTATTGCATCAGAGAAAGCATTCCAAGCCTCTACTTTATTCATTACTGTGACAAAGGTGGCATCTCTGAGTAGTGCTCTTATCTGAGGTCCCTCAAATACTCCTTTATTTTTCTTTTCTTCACTCAGACTAGAGAAGGTTGAACATAAGTGGTAGAAACATTCTCCATTGTGATAAAGAAATTCGCAAATTGTTTCATCAAACCAAGTTTTAAGTGTAGCGGAGGAAAGACTATTTTGTCTCTATGAACAAGAGGATTATTGATGTTCTTCTCACCAGGTGTCAAACTCCTTCTTGGGGGCCATTTTTTTCGCCCAGTGGTCTGTTGTAGTCCTACTGTCCCAATAGCACAAAAAAACAGGGGTATTTTGTGTTACCTCCTTGCTGACCCAGCAAAAAGTTCACAAATTTTAAATCTACACAGATTAATCATTCATGTACATGATATTGCAACCTCTCCAGAACAATCTTAATGCTGGCATGTTCTTTCATGATTACCGAGTGTCCTACTGGAATAGAACCAAACTTGTTTCCGTATCACAGTCTTCAACAGATGGCAGAAAAACATCATCTGGTTCATCTTCATACGCAATAGAAGTTGTTGGACTGATGACGTCGTCATCAATCTCAGGCAATCCAGCAAATACTGATCCACAAAACTGATTCAAAATATAAAAAATAAATCATACGAAAATCGACTAAAACATATGAATCTTTTTTCCCTAAAAAAGCTTAGACTCAGAGGTGACTCGATACAGGTCTTTAAAATTCTAAAGGAAATTGACAACATCAAAAGTGACAAAATGTTCACATTGAATGAGAATCAGACAAGAAACAATGGTCTCAAACTGTCCGGAAATAGATTCAATTTGGAAGTAGGTATAAACAACTTTACCAACCGTGTAGTTATTGAATGGAATAAACTTCCTGCACAGGTAGTGCAATGTAGTTCAGTTCGAAGCTTTAAGAATCATTTAGATAAATACCTAAGCAAGATGCTGTAATGATTATAATTTGTTTTATACTATTTGTTTTTGTTTTGTTATCATTTGTCTGTTTGATTTTCATTTGTTATTAGTTATATGTCAATTTATTATTATTTACTATTTACCTATTTGTTTATTATTTAAATACCTATGCATTTATTTATGTATTTTATTTGTTATTTACATTATTATAGCTTTTATTTATTGATTTATTATTATTATGATTTTTTTCGCATCCGACCTAGATATGGACCAAAAGGCTTCCTGTCGGCATGTTCCGCCCTTTGTAATCCTTTATAATAGTGTACAACTGGTCGAATGGCAGAAGGGATATATGGATATCTCAAGAGATGCTTGTTTTTTTTTTATTGAAACCTTTAACATTGACAAGACAGAAGTAGCAGTTATCAAAACGGTCTGTCTGTTCCTTCCAAACCATTGGCATTCCAAACTTGAGCTTAGCATTCATGATTGCAAGGTGTTTTGAACAGTATGTGAGGGCACCGCTTTTGCCCTAGTCTCCAAGATGTACCTTAAAGTAGTGCAGATTTCTCAAATTTAACAAAATACATCTGGGTCATTACAACATTTTCTTTATTGCGATGTTGTAGTCATACCTGTGTTCATTCTATCTGCTTAGTAATCACGGTCTGCAAAGAAGAAACACAATTATGTAGGTCATAACTATGAGCATGACTACTTTAGTCTACACATTTACAGAAACTTTGTTGTCACGTAAATTAAAACAAAATGTTGACATAAAATTAGTTAATATGTATAACCAGTTCCCTTAATAAACCAAATAAAAGCTATCTAAAAATAACAAACAAGATGCATATATAAGAAAAACGAAAATTCTAAGCAAAAGAATCACAACATTGAGCGACCCTAACCTTTCGCACTGCAGCTCTCACATTTTCCTTTGGAGAGGCAAAGAAAAAACAAAAACCTGCCAAATTTTACTAAAAAAAAATACCTCTGCATATTCCTAACGATAAAAAGTAAAATAAATAAATAAGATAAATAAATATATGTCAGGACGCGTAAAAGCATATTAAGCAGCTTGAAATTAATGAGGAAGAGTAAAAAGGTAGTACATGCAGAAAATTACAGGAAAATGGGGTATGGTAATAGCGTAAAAATGTTATATGATAGAGCAATTCTGAGACCAGATTTGGATTAAGCACCCCAAAATTAGTCTAGTGTTATCTTATGTGTAGGAGGGGGAATTAAACGGTGGAAAATTTTCCTTTACTTTTTTCCTAGATTAATTTGCAACTTTCTTCTCTTAGGTACATCTAAGGACTCCCTTCGAAAACACGCATTTTAGGTCTTAGGTGACTAGAAATGACGTAGTGACATTTATAGTCCAATGATGTTTAATTTTATATTTAAGATCCCCCTAAACGGTGCTATCTTACAATCGTGAACCAATTGAATTTTCTCCTCCTCCACATTTTTTCAATCAGATTCCTTGTGTTACAAGTCTATATGCAATATTATTTACTCAAGCAATTTTGAATCTCTGCATAATTCCGTTTACAAATCAGCAAAATATATACACATCATAAATGGGTATCAGGCCCCTGACGATTTTTATAAATCAAAGTGGAGAGCAAACTTGTCTAATCCCTCGCCTACGAACTGTGCTGTTTACAAAAACCCAAGCCATAAAAATACAATCCTCACCATCTACCCCACTTTCTACTTATTTCTCTACCAGTCTCTTACAGGACTCAACAGCTATCATTTTGTCGTCCCGACCAATCATTTTCTTTTACCCTCTTACAGGGGTTTGGCATATAACAATAATTAAAATTATTTCTGTATAAACTGGTTAAACAATGGATGATGTCATAAAATTAATGGTATCCAAAAATATGTAACTACTCCAATATGTATAAATGTTCTGTAACACCAGTTTCCTACTTGTCCTTAAAACATTTTATTGAATTTATGAAAACTAGACATTTTAATAATTCTATACCAGTTTCAGTAAATTGATTGCTAGAACTTCATTCCGATATGTGACGAATAGTATCGGATGACTTTACCCTTCTGTTTACAATAAATGATGTTAAGGCAGCAACAACTAAGAAGAGAAAAGAACACATAAAATGAGAACATAGTTCATTGAGGAATTATTTATGGAAGACCTCAATGTAAGACTTTTCCTTATTTCCAAAAGTGGAGAGTTTTCCGGCAATGTGATTTTGATGCTTGTGAGGTATGTTACCTCGGTCAAGTACACAGGATTAAGGGTGCTAGAAATAGTTGATAGAGTGCCTGCATGTATTTCTTAGTTATCAAAAACTAAGATAGTACCCTCAACCGGTTCCATCTTGAGACTTAAAGTTGGACAAATAATAAAAATTCTGGTCTTGTTTGAAAAAAATATAATGGAAAATTTCCATGTTACTATGAGTAACCTGGTTTACAAATGTCTTTTTGTGATGACAAGTATGCACCACAGACACATTTTTAACAATGAAATTTCACAAGAATATTTCAATGCTTCACGGAACACACACACACACACACACACACACACACACACACACACACACACACACACACACACACACACACACACACACACACACACACACACACACACACACACACACACACACACACACACACACACACATAAACACACACACACACACACACACACACACACACACACACACACACACACACACACACACACACACACACACACATACACACACACACACGCGCGCGCACACACACACACACACACACACACACACAGACACACACACACACACACACACACACACACACACACACACACACACACACACACACACACACACACACACACACACACAAAGAAAATAATCTTACTATACATAATAGCGTGGTTTTACATTGGCAAGGCTACAGGTCGCACAGGTTTCTAATCCCAGGCATGCACCATATATATCACTATTATAAATTCAGTTGTATCTGTATTTTTTCTATTAATGTACAATTCATACATGATACTGTATACATACTCCCCATACTCCTCAGAACTCAAAGTTTTTTCCAATAGAATTAATACACTGTGTTTCTTTTCCCTCAAAAAGAGTTGTCGTCTTACAATCCTGAATGGCCCAATTATCATCATTATGAAGTTCTATCCTAGTCCTTTTAATAATCTACATATCTAACTGACATTTTCCTAGTTTCTAAATGTAAGATCATGTATATATACCTATAAAAAATATTCTACATGGACCTGAGTATCTTAGTAAAAGTTTATTACTGATTGTATGAATTTTGGCCATAACCAAATCTCCTATTTGTAATTCTATTCTATATGCTATTCTTTGTTATTGCTTCTTCATCTCTTATATATAATATTTCATGTTTTCCTTAACACGGTGTATGGCCTGAAATATATGTATCCTCTTTGAGGTGTAATCATCTGTATTATATTATACACTGGCTTTGGTTCTGCAACCAAGATTTCATATGGGGGGAATTTTATTTTGCCAAAGATCATGGAATATGGTGTTTTACCTGTAGCTGTACTAATTTGATTATTAAGTGCACATTTAACACAAGGATTCAACTATCCTATCCTATCCGCCTTTGTAATCCTTTGTAATCCTTTGTTTATCAAACCTCTAAGACAGTATAGAATTTTCTTATTTAACCTCTCTATAACTCCATTGCTCTGAGGATGATTCACTTGGATATTAATTTCATCTTAAATAACCTACATAATTCTTTCAAGATTTTGTTATTAAATTCGGTACCAATGTCTGAAACTGTAATATTAGGAGAAGTGAAATTACAAACTATCTAACCATAGATTACTGAAGCAATTGTTTCAGCTCTCTTATTTGTTATGGGTTGTAAAATACAAGATCTTAAAAGATAATCAGTGGCAACAAATACATATTTATATCCATTTTCAGACAAAGGTAACTCCAGTGTATCTAAGTAAACTCTTTCCCAAGGTTCCTGCGGAATAAGATATAATAACTTAGGAGTAGGTTTAGGTATATTCCCTTTTATCTCAGCACATTTCTAGCCATTTTCTATATATGCATAAATGTCTTTCTTCATACCTAGCCAAAAGTATTTAAGTTGTGCTTGTCTATAAGTTTTATCCTTTCCTGGGTGAGAATTCAATCCCTTCCATGAAATAATTTCAATACCTCTTGTACAAGAGTTTGTGGAATTACCAACTGATTAACTGGGCCCCTATGAATATCCTTCCCACTTAGAACTATTTTTCTATACAAATGTCCATTGCTCAAGTGAAATTCCTCTATCTTATATTCCTTTGTTAGTTTTAGAGGAATACCTCTTGGGTTCATCATATTGTGGGCTACTTTTTCCCAAGACTGATCTCTTCTTTGTTTCCTTATTACCATTTCCTTATCTATAGTTACTAGTCTATTAACACTGTAGATGAAATTGATAAACTCTGACGTTGGTTGGCTAATATTTCTAGAGAGTGCATTTCCTCCAACGTTCTTCCTACCTGGAATATGTTCAAACTTAACCTTGTAACACTGAAGTGTAGTAAACCACCTGACTAATCTGCCCCTAGAACTCTTATGTTTGAATGAGTTCTGGATAGCTGTATAATCAGTCCACACTCTGATTGGATATCCCAATATCATATCTCTAAAACTCTCTAGTGGATATATCACTGCTAATGTTCCTCTTTCTGTAATGAAGTAGTTTTTCTCTGCACTATTACAAAGTCTCGATGTGCAAGCAATCGGGTTCAAATTTCCATCTCTCTCTTGCATAAATATGCCTCCTAACTCTATGTCAGAGGCATCAGTAGAAAGAATAAACACTTTATCACAATCAGGGAATATGAGAACTGGAAAACTAGTAAGTTTATTTTTCAACTTGTCAAAAGCTTGTTGTGCAGATCCCCATATGAACTTTGACTTTTTATTCAACAAAGAACGTAATGGATTAGCTATGTCTACATAACCCTTGATTAATTTTCTATGAGATCCTGTCAATCCCAAGAAACTTCTTTTTCTACATTGATCGGAACTGGATAGTTTTTTACTGCTTCTACCTTTGAATTCACTGTATTAAGTTCATATTTGTCTATATTATCTCCCAAATAAATGACACTGTCCTGCAAAAACTTACATTTTTCAAGTTTCACTTTCAACCTTGCTTCAACTAGTCTTGAGAATACAAAATATAATTTCTTAAAGTGCTCAGTCACTGTTAGGGTATTAAAATATCACTTAGAAATACACTGGCAGTGTTTCCTAACAACCCATCAAACAGTATTCATTAATCTCGTATAAGTTAAGGGACTATTACATAACCCAAAACGGCATTCGTTTGAGCGCATAGGGCCCCGTTATTGTAGAGAATGTTGTATAATTTCTTCAATCTTCATGCAACTCGATATGCCAGAACGTAGATTTAATATCTGTAATGCTAAAATACCTATTCTCGGTTCCCAAACTACGAAGAATATCTGCTATAACCGGTAACGGCAATTTATCAGGTATAGGTTGTTTATTGAATTCCCTATAGTCAATAACTGGACGCATGGTACCATCTGATTTTAGCACCAAAATGAAAGGGAAATTCCATTCACTTTGACTTGATTCTATGATATCCTGCGATAACACTTCATTGGTCAATTTATCTACAATGGCTAGCTTGGATAGTGGTATTCTGTAGATAGGTATATAAATAGGTTGAGTCCCTGGTTTTAATTTTATCTGATGTTTTAAAACAGCTGTTTTGTCCAAGGCGTCCCCCGGCAAAACAATTGCTTTATTATGCTTCACAAGCAATTCAATTAAGCTTACTTCTAGATCTGGACAACAAGTAGGCTCTAGTTGACTCTTATATCTCACCCCCAATTCTATTTCTTCCTAAATTGAACAGATTTGTGAATATGGGGATTCCACCTCCTCAATACTCTCAATTAAAATCTTAATAGGTCTTGTATAGATTTGAAAACATCCTATTTGTGTACCTTTTCTTAAGGCTGTCTTTATTCAAAGTACTAATCACTAATATTTCTACCTTGTTCTTGTGTGTCTTATAAATCCCCGAGTCCAATTTCAAACATTTTATTGTAATTTATTCTAGGATAGTTAACATTTCAGAATCTACAATGATTCCTTTCAGCTGCACTTTTACTCTGTTAATTGCTCTGGGGTGCAATAATGTCGACTTTGATACGCCACTTTCCAGAATTAGCAAAGCCTCATTTAGAGTTGATGAATTCTGGATAATTTCAGGGACTTCTTGAACATCTGAGCTGGGTTCTTTATATGTAACTTTTCCTATATTAGTTTTTTCTGTTCTTGAATAGACCGCTCTGCCCGCTACCACCCAATCTAGCATTGTTATCTTCTCTATCTCAATAGGTTCTCTTATCAGATACTGGTTCTAAGTTGAGTTGATTTGAAAAGGGGATTAGCTGTGATTTCACTAACATCCCTAACTCAGCAGGACATATCATAATGTCCTCTTTTTTCATAGTTGCAAATCCTATCAATAAATTTATTGGGAAAACAGATTCTTCTACAACTATCACTGGAATGTGCAAGTGCTCATTTCTATACAAAATAACATCAAACTCAGTCTATTATAAAGTTTTAACTGACTTCCTGTTACTCCTTGCGATGAGTAATGGATTGGTTCCAAGATTTTTACTCTCGGTTTCAAGTGGCTTAAAAATTTGCTAGTTATAGCATTAACTACAGATCTCGTATCGCTAGATATTTGAATGGGTTTATTGAAAACTCTACTCGTAATGATGGGTCCTACAGAAGCCATTCCAAATGTTATAGTCAATTTACAATTGTCTTTGGTATTTTATTTCTCCCTCCTATCACTCTTGACCCTAACACAATAATGTCTATTTGTTGCTCTAGGGTTAGCTCTATAGTGTTGTCTGGAGGTTTTAATCTTGTTTCTGAGTGAATAATAAAATTTGGCATTGCTCTGCAATCCTGTCTTCTATGCCCTACTCTTTTATTGTACAAACAGAAAGATTGATATCTACAATGATACTCATCATGACCCTCATATTTCCAGTTCCTACAAATAGTTTTATAATAGCACTCTTGTGCTCTATGCCTCCATTGGTTAAGATTTTAACAATCAAATCTAACTTTCCTTGAAGTGCTTCTAACTCTATGTTTATATCCTCTATTTCTGTACTCACTCCTAGAGTTCCTATATTCTCTGTTGTTGCATTCCTATTTTCATGACATATGGACTATTTTTTTTTCTAGGTATCCCTGTACCACATAATCTATCTCCCCTTAGTTCATAGTTTCTTTAAGATCTCTGTATAGCTTTTCTGCAGTCATCTCATCACAATTATGAGCCAATAATGCAAATGCTAATAACTTAGTAACCCGAAAAACATTTAACTTGTCACTAGATCTTTCTGTCTAATCTAAATCCTTCAAAATCATGTCCTTAGACCATCTTTCTAATTTTGCTAAACATTCATTGTTTGTTTTGTTTTATTTATTTATTTATTCATCTATTTATTTATTTATTTATGTTATCTATTTTTATTTATTTATTGATTGATTGATTTATTTATTCATTTATTTATTCATTTATCTATCTATTTTTGTCATTATAGCCAAAGACCTGACAGGATTCTGATCACACTTTGACTTAAAAGATATGAAAGGCTCTTCTACTCTTCCTATCTGTAGATCTGGGAGGGGGAGGAAAACCGAAGAGGAGGGTTGTGCTGCGCATGCACGGGCAGCAGTGACCACGAATAGTTTGGTCTAGTTGGCGGCCCTGGGAAGGGATGACCCCACGCTATGGTCGAGCTTTGACTTGGAGTCAGGTAACTGGCCGGGCTGAGCGGTTCTCTCCTAACCTGATCGGTCCCCGTAGTGTGAATGAAATATCCCTCGCTGACACTCCTCCAACTGCACTAGCTCGCGAGCTGAAGAAGTGTGTCCTATTCAGCCCTTGCTACCTCGAAATTGCGTGTGTGCGTAAAAACATCAGGCTATTTTTTTTTTTTTTTTTTTGGGGGGGGGGGCTTTCTCTGGTCAATGGATCATGACATACCTGTCAAATGTAATGCCTGTACTTGTGTGCGTGTAAATGTGGTGTTCTATATACAGATTATTTGATCAACTAATGTTCTCCAACTCTGGACAATAAGTCTGCCCCACATTCTCGTTTCCCTTAATATATCTCACTTTATAGTCAAACTGTTGCAAGTATAGTCCCCACCTGGTGAGCCTGGCGTTGGCTGTCTTGGACGATTTTAAATGCTCCAACGGCATATGATCCGTCTCCAACTTCCTGCTGTGATAAGCTACCGGGTACATCCATCCGTCCGGCTCCTGGAGTAGAACTGCTCCGACGGCGTCCTTGGATGCGTCGGTCCGTAGCGTGAAGAGTTTGGTGGGATCAGAGAGCTGCAAAATAGGCCTACTACACAAGTGGGATTTCAGTTGTTAGAATGTCCTTTCCTCAGTCTCTCCCTAACTTACTCTGTTCAGTGCACTCTTCTTTGGAAGGTTATGCAGTGGCAGTGCTACTGCGGCGAATTCAGGGATGAGCTGCTGATAGTAGCCCACAAGATTAACGAAGGCCCTCACTTGTTTCTTCGTCGTGTGTGTGTGTGTGTGTGTGTGTGTGTGTGTGTGTGTGTGTGTGTGTGTGTGTGTGTGTGTGTGTGTGTGTGTGTGTGTGTGTGTGTGTGTGTGTGTGTGTGTGTGTGTGTGTGTGTGTGTGTGTGTGTGTAAGTGTAAGTGTGTATATCTGTATGGAGGTAAGTATTCATATCTACATCCTTCATGGGGTCAGGACGCAAAAGGTCTTATCATCGTCATTGGTAATTTGTAGAAACGACCCATTTGGTGTGACGTCATGACACAAGGACCTTTGCACACGACAGTGGCTATGTTGGTAATATTTTGGGTAAAAATACCAACCCTCCTCGCCACCGAAATGCAGTACGAACCAGGAGACGACCAATGAATCCCTTCTCCCTTCCCCACTTCTGTGAACCGCTGGACACGCCGTACTCCAGTCGCTTTCTGCGTGTTTACTAGACTATCTGCTTCTAACGTTCTCATTCAGGAAATTGTTGGCGCTTGGGCTCGCGACGATTCTCCTCCACGAAAACAACCGTTGATTTTTTCGCCTCGTTACTTCTTTGACAGGCAGTTTAGGTAATTCAGTTCTTCTTACGTCCCCCTCTATTGTTTCTCATTATCGAGAACCATATTTCTAGATTAATTCCTTTACTATCTTGCCTTGAGGTTCTACTCCGAATTAGAGGGAGGAAGAAAACCCTGAACTATCAACAGGCAATATTTTACTATTACTTCTACTTCAACTATATAACCACATTCACCCTTATAAGCATATAATATAAATACGTCAAATTATGAAATAGCAAACAAATACCTATGAGGCATGAGAGAGGGGAGGATCATTCGTTGGTTTTTTATATTCTTGAGAGTAGGTTGACTCAGACGGGGGCCTGGAGACAAGAGACTCCAGTCACTTGAAGATTGTTCACTCCCAGGGGCGACGAAGATTGGCTATGTTGCGATAGCAGGATTATGACTACCGACTCCAGTCAATTGAAGAGCGTCCACTACCAGGGACGACGAAGATCGAATGTGGTCTGATATCAGGATAGTGACTAGCGACTCCAGTACCTTGAGGGGCGTCCACTGCCAGAGGTGACGAGGATCGGTTATGGGACTATAAGTCCGAAGATTACATTCAGCTAGGGGCGTCGACCAAGATTGCTAAGAGGCCGATATATGATGGGAGTCCGAAGATTCTTTTCAACTAGGGGCGTCGACCAGGATCGGCAAAGGACAGATATAGGTTAGGAGTCCAAAGATTCCTTTCAGCTAGGGCCGTCAAACACCAGACACGCACCCAGACACAGACATGGGTCTTTGAAAGAGAGAGAAATGTCCCTCAAGTGTAATTTCTTTAGCAACGAGGGCGCCCTTTACATCCTCTTTTAAAACTTTTGTTGATGACGTCACTACTACGCACTTGTGTGTGTGTGTGTGTGTGTGTGTGTGTGTGTGTGTGTGTGTGTGTGTGTGTGTGTGTGTGTGTGTGTGTGTGTGTGTGTGTGTGTGTGTGTGCACATACATACATATATATATATATATATATATATATATATATATATATATATATACATATATACACATATATACACAAACATATATATATATATATATATATATACATATACTTATATGCACAATACTAAATGGGTCCCATTGAGCAGATTTACATTTAACAAACACAATGCACTTTAATTCTAAGCCATCAACATCGGGAGACCCAATGGGGCCACATGCAGAATTTGAATTGTGGTACTGCCGAGAACTCGAACTCAGCGATCACATGACAAGTGCCGTAGTAACTAACTTACTACAGCACTTGTCATGTGATCGCTGAATTCGAGTCCTCGGTAGTACCACATTTCAATTTCTGCATGTGGCCTCATTGGGTCTCCCGATGTTGATGGCTTAGAATTAAAGTGTAGGGTGGTTGTTAATATATATATATATATATATATATATATATATATATACATACATATATATATATATATATATATATATACATACATATATATATATGTATATATATATATATATATGTGTGTGTGTGTGTGTGTGTGTGTGTATGCATATATATAGGGTATGTATGTATATATACGTATATGTGTATATGTATACACATATTGTTCTTTGCAATTGTAAAAGAAATTATTCTGAACTGCTCACGATCCAACTTATTATCATAGAAAAAAGAGAACGCTAAAGACAGTTTCCGCCTCAAAGAAGATTTCTTTAAGAAAATTCGAATGGAGATTCGAACTCTGAAGGACGGGTTCTGATACGGAAGAATGTCCCTCAAGACGCCTGGCAAGTGATTGAATGAACCGGTGGCTTATTGAATTTGAAGTGAATGACATATTTGAACACTGCCGTGCAAAAGACGCTCCCATGGTTGAACAAATTCGAGTTGCAACAATCAAAAGAAAGCATGTAAAGGATTTACTGTACAGAGCTGAATCAAGTGATAAGGAGAAGTAAGAAGAAGAAATGGAGAAGGAATTGAATAAAGATCAATGGGACAAAGCGGTGGGCAAGGAGAAATAGAAGGACGTAGAGGGAAAGGATAAGGAGAAAGAGGAGAACGAGGAGGAAAAGAAGGAGACGGAGGAGGAGAAGCAGGAGGAGGACCAGAAACGAAGGAAACGAAGGAGGAGGAGGAGGACGAGAAGGAGCTGGAACTAGAACGGGAGGAGGAAGGAGGAAGAGAACAAGGATGATGATGATTATAACAGCCAGAGGGAGAAGGAGGAAGAGGAGAGCAAATGGCTTTTGAGAGAGAAGATAGAGCAGAATAAGGTTGCTCAGGAAGAAGTAAAGATTAAGAAAGAAAGAGAGAGAGAAAGGGGGTAAAGAGAGAAAGAGGGAGAGAGAGAGAGAGAGAGAGAGAGAGAGAGAGAGAGAGAGAGAGAGAGAGAGAGAGAGAGAGAGAGAGAGAGAGAGAGAGAGAGAGACAGACAGACAGACAGACAGACAGACAGACAGACAGACAGACAGACAGACAGACAGACAGACAGACAGACAGACAGACAGACAGGCAGACAGACAGACAGACAGACAGACAGAGTTACAAGGAGTTACAAAGAATCTCAGTACCTCAAGATGTTTCATAACCCATACCGAGAAATTACCGTCCAAAGATTACCGGGAATTCTCACTAGTACTTACATTTATGTTTGATTGCAAGTGTCATTCACTTTCAAGCAGAAGAGATGTCGATAGTCAATGTTATCAAATCCTTGAATTATTTTGAGAATTTATATTAACTATCCCCACAATCTCCTGGTTACTAAAGGAGCCAAAGCCTTGAGACACCTCTGATAGCCCATCTGTCTAATGGAGGGAATAAGTTTCGTTGCTTGTGTCTGATATCGTTCTAGCCTCTGCACGAACTTATGAGATTAAACCTGTTCAAAAAATAAAATTTTCATATTTTCATAGATTACTATACTTTTACCTGTTTTTTGACCTGAAGAAAACTTTCATTTTTATCTAGGATATATAAAAGCATGCCGCATGGAAGCTGAAGTATTTTGCTATCTATCTTACCAAAAAGGACATTTTTGAGGCATTTCTAGGCATGTTTTCTGGTATAACTGTTTATCTATCAAAGATGGAGCAACAAATTAGGTAACAAATGAATGAGCAGGATCTCTGGTAGCCATGTGTCTAATGGAGGGAATAAGTTTCGTTGCTCGTGTCCGATCTCGTTCTAGCCTCCGCACAAACTTTCATACATTACTGTACTAATAGCATTGCCGCAGAGAGGCTGAAGGTTTTTGCTATTTATCTTACAAAAAGGGCCAATTTTGAAGCATTTCTAAGCATATTTTGTAATATAATTCTTTATCTATCAAAGATGGAGCAACAAATTAGGTAATAAATGAATGAGCAGGATCTACTCTACATATATCAAACGTTAGAATTAATTAATTTTCCCTATGACTTTTAATAGACACGAAATTGTTGAAAATCTTGCCTTTCTTACTAACCTGGAGACATGGTTTTTGCATAGAGCAAGATAGAGGAACAAAAGAGCTATCAAATTAAACCAATTTTAATGTTCCTTTGAACGTGTAAATCTGATTAAAATTTTACAAAATATGGCATGCTACTTATAACATTTACAGAAAAATAACAAAATTCCATACACTTAACATATATTATACAAAGTGGAAAGTTTATTTTTGCAATAAGTCAAACAAACTGAAACTTCCAAAATAATCATGATTATATGTATCAAGATTATGTTACACGGTCATTTGTTAAGTATTTGCTTCTTGAAGCT
The DNA here is from genome assembly GCF_046742065.1 of Oratosquilla oratoria. NCBI lineage: Eukaryota > Metazoa > Arthropoda > Malacostraca > Stomatopoda > Squillidae > Oratosquilla > Oratosquilla oratoria. The sequence goes on along the minus strand of NC_134810.1, from coordinate 929,656 downwards.
TTCGAAGCACCGTCTATTGTATTCCACAGTATATAGGAGATATTTCCTATGCTTGGGATATGTAGGGATGACATCATCTTAGCTCCACGCTCAGCGATGTCATTTACTACTCTAAGGTTTCTCACATATTCCAAGGCTTTCTTGTTGTCCTATTTCTCTGACCATGATTCATTCCGATCCAGGAGATAGTCAGGTCCAATACTGAGGATGTCTAACAGAAAATGGGATTCCGGACCAATGAGAACTACTAGTGAGGTCTTGGCTGTCACCCTCTGAAACACAGGCTTTTCCCTCCTGAAGCTGTCTGGATTCTGAGTGGCATGCAGCTGAGAAGCAATGTCCTTTTTCTGTTTGTCACTCAGTCTGCTGTGAAGAGCTAGAATGATACGGCCTTCTGTGTCAAGTACCACATGTAATTTTCCATCGTCTGAAGAACTGGTTCAGCAACCTCAACATGTCCTGGATGAGTTGAAGATCACTCACAAGAGCATTCGCAGCAGATGTTGACATCATCCACATTGGTGTGTAGAACAGCGCCAAGAAAATGTTGAGTCATTCCAGCTTTGCAACTGTCTCTTCATTATACTCAAGCTGGTCACAAAACATCAGCATCTTCATGGAACACAAGATATTGGCCATCCATCTGGCCTGGTAAATGGCCCCTGGTCGACTCTGGTGAATCCCACGGAGAGGTGTGCCTCCAATAACAATTACTGTGAGCTCAGTCATTTCCTTGTAGTCAGCTCTTGTTCTGCTGTAGCTACAAAATAATACAATGTGGTAAACATGTAAAGCTGCAAAATAATACAATGTGGTAAGCATGTAAAACTTCCAACTTGTCCGGCCTACTTGTAGCTGGGATTTTCTCTCAAAGATCTTGTCATGACTTTTCCTCTCAGTCCTCTGGCCCTGGTAGAGCTTGATGTCCTCATCTTTCTTCTCTCTGAATAACAGTCTGTTGCTCTCTATATCCTGGGCAGCTTCTGGAGCTCCTCTGTCGAACAGACTCTCCAATTCTAAAACAAATGCACTCCTCTTTCCTCTTGGATCACTTGCTCTTCCTTTCCTCTTCATCAGTGCTCTGTGTTTGCCATGGAGTTTCACGAAGAGCTTCATGCCCTTCTGTCTGGTCATCGTCTTGATCCTAGTCATCTGCCAGAATGGGATGATAGCTTTAGCTGTTTCATAGGCGAGGTTTTGAATCATGTGTTTCCCTGCATTTTCCGGTAAACTTTGGAGGTAAAAGAAGTCCTGGAATAGTTGCCTATTGATAGGAAGCTGGAAACCACTGATGGAAGCTGAGGGGTATCTGACCAGGAAGGTTTCAGTGAGGAATCTGGTGGACGGCCGACTTGATGCTTGCTTGTGGACTGCAGGTTGAGGTTCTGAAACATCAACTGTGAGTCCTCGTAGTTTACTAGTTTGGATCGAGTTTCTGTGCTGGTCTTACTTTTGTACTATTCAGTATTGCCCAACATCATTAACAAGGTTCTGTAAATAAGAAATATGAAATTAAATGCTGAAATTATGTATGAGTTTTGGTCTAAATTCACTTAAAATTAAAACATCCATACAAAAACCATGTCTTCAGTTTAGCAAAAAGAAAAAAAAATCAGGATTTTCAACAACTTAACATCTTAAAATTCACGGAAAAAATTCATCACTTCTAATGGTTCCTATATGTAGAGTAGATTCTGTCTTTTCATTTGGTACCTAATTTGTTGCTTTATCTCGGATAGATCAAAATTATACCACAAAATATGCTTGGAAATGCCTCAAAATTGGCCCTTTTAGTAAGATAGCAAAAACTTCAGCCTCCATGCGGCAATGCTTTCATACTTTCCATATAAAAATGTCTGCTTTTTCAGGTCAAAAAGCATGGAGAAAGTATACTAACGTATGAAAACATAAAAAAAAAGTTGTTTTTTGAACAGGTCTATTATGAGGTACCTTATCAGAGGCTTTCTGGAGGTCGAGATAAAGTATGTCAATTGCTCTGTTTCTGTCATATTCTTGAAGCATGACATAAATGAACTCTACCAAATTGGTTAAGCATGATCTGTGACGCCGAAAACTATGTTGCGAGTCTAATAACAGGTTGCTTCCCTAAAAGAAACTCGACTATTCTATCCTCAATGATTACCTTTTAGCGTCTTACCTTTATTAAAGATAGGAGTCACGTTTGCCTCCCGCCAGTTCCCTGGCACTTCTCCTGTCCGCAGAAGATCACTCCTAGGAGAGAAGCGAACCTTCCGCAGTAGCTTTGGCAGGAATCCACCTGGACTGGGAGACTTGTTTGCGCAAAGTTTGTCTAGTCTGGCTAAGACTTCGATGTTCGTACACTGAATATCCTCCATGGACTCTCCCTAGGGTGCCAGAAATAGTTCAATGATTACCCACCTTTACTTCCTCAGTGAATGCTGAAGAAAAATGTGCGTTGAGAATACCAGCTATCTCATGCAAAGTATCAAATTGGTTTAAAACTAGTTTTCTACTGTTAACGTATCTAAAAAACTTCTTGGGATTAGCCTTGCAAGATGCGGCCATCCTCTGTTCTTCACAACGTTTTGCTGCTTCTATCATTCTTTTAACACACCCGCACTAGCGGATGTATTTTTGATGGGCAATAACGCTACGGTTTGCCATGTACTGGCGGTAAAAAGCTTTCCTGCTCCTCCTATCTCTCGTGTGAACCATTTAGGTTGCCGACGTTCTTCTTTGACTAATTAATTTGTCACAAAATGTCCCTGTTGTACCAAAAACCAATCACGGAATGAGTCCTATAGTTCCTGAACGTTGGCACCTACATCAATTGCCAATGCACCAACTCCTCCCCTCAGTCCAGCAAGATCAGTTCTTCTCAGATCACGAATGGTGCGTCTGTAGTTCTTTTCCTCGAGTTCAGATACACGTAATTTAAATCTAACGACATTGTGACCACTTCCATCTACGGCCTCATCCAGAAATAAATTGTGTACTATGTTATCCTTAGTGGTGAACACAAAATCTAGTATATTTTCTCCAATTGTAGGCTCGTGCACCCATTGGGTAAGAAAAGTTTCATCTACAAGATGAAGAAACTTCCTACTTTCATCGTCCCCTGTTCTGTCTTCCCAGTTTACATTACAGTTGAAACTCCCTAAGATAACCGATGTATGCTTGCTTATTAAATCATCAATTTCTTTATACAATTTAACGTCCTCGTCGAGACACTGATGTGGTGGTCTGTAAAATAGAATAAATCTTTACCATTCTTCTCTTGGTTGAAGTCCCATGTTATGTAGCTATTTTCACCAAGGGCCTCATACACAAAGGATAGACAGAGATAGAGATAGAGATAGATAGATAGATAGATAGATAGATAGATAGATAGATAGATAGATAGAGATAGATAGATAGATAGATAGATAGATAGAGAGAGAGAGAGAGAGAGAGAGAGAGAGAGAGAGAGAGAGAGAGAGAGAGAGAGAGAGAGAGAGAGAGAGAGAGAGAGAGAGAGAGAGGTGAGGGTGGGTGGGAGGGGAAGGAGGAAGAGCCACGATATGGATTGCCTTCAAGGAATCTAGCGGGCATTCGGTGGTGAAGGGCGTATGAACCTTACGGATCAATGAATTGGAGAGAATATGGCCAAGGATAAGGAGTTGGGGAACGTATGGAGGCTGAAGAAGAAGGGGATGGCAGGGGTGAGGGGTGAGGGTAAGAGGGTAGGGTGAGGGTGAGGGTGAGGGTGAGGGTGAGGGTGAGGGTGAGGGTGAGGGTGAGGGTGAGGGTGAGGGTGAGGGTGAGGGTGAGGGTGAGGGTGAGGGTGAGGGTGAGGGTGAGGGTGAGGGTGAGGGTGAGAGTGAGGGTGACGGTGAGGGTGAGGGTGTGGGTGTAGGTGTGGGTGAGAGTGAGGGTGAGGGTGAGTGAATTTTTGGTTAACCCCAATGATGTGTGTTAGGGTAAGGGTGAAGGTAAGGTGAGGGATATGATGAGGTCAAGGGTGATGGTGAAGGTGCGAGAAAGTGGAAGATAGAAGAATAGTGTGAATGGTCTAAGGAGAGAAAGAGTGAGTAGATCACCCTCAATTCCGTCAACAAGTCCGCCGTTCTTCTTTGGCCCTTCTGAAAGTACGAAGACTCTTAAAGGCGAAATTTTTAACTTTGACCTAAGGGTCATTACGGCTACCAGGAGCTTCGTAACGAAGGGTGCGTTTTGTCTTTTTTTCAGATGGAGTATGCACCCTTTTCTGGAAGGATTTCCAGCATATCAAAGCCGCTTTTTTACATATTTCAGGACTTAAGGCTCATGAAATCGATGCCATTTCCTTCCATTCCCGGTGACTTTTTTTTTTTACCCAGAAGAAAAAAATTGTAACTAAAACGGAAATATTATTCTCACTCTTTGCTAATGAGGGTTTCTGTTGACCTGAATAAAATCATCTGGCGTCAGCCATAACATACATACATACATACATACATACATATACCATGGCTTTTCCCCCTTACAAGGGGGATAGCCAAAAAGAAAGAGGCATAAAATCATTCCCACCCATTCCATCCCTGAATACACTCCACACCCCTCCACCCTGACCTTAGGACCAGCACCCTAAGGTCAGCCATAACACAATGTTTAAAAGAACAAATGTATTTGATAACATGGATATTTCATATTCTTTATTTCTATATTATCCCTTTCAGTCCTTGGGCAACTGAACATAACCAAGACTGAATAATAAGAAACATAGGGACACACAATGCACTAGTCCAAATCTGAGGCTTTGAAAAAAAAAGCTTCTCAAAGCTGAAATCCTTTCAGACCAAGTGCGCTACATAATTTTTATGATATGGACCAAGAAGACACAGTGCCGAAAGTGGCTTTGATAGGTCGAGATTAAATTTCATTTCAACTTATTCTATTTATTCTGTAGAAATATTTAGCTCACAGAGTCCTAGTACTCTGTAAATATATATATATATATATATATATATACATATATATATATGTATATATATATATATATATACATATATATATATATATATGTATATATATATACATATATATATATATATAGATATGTATATATATATATATATATATATATATTATATATGTATATATATATTATGTATATATATGTATATATATATGTATACATATACATACATATATATATATATATATATATATATATATATGTATATATATACATACATATATATATATATATATATACAGAGAGAGAGAGAGAGAGAGAGAGAGAGAGAGACAGAGAGAGACAGAGAGAGAGAGAGAGAGATAGAGAGAGAGAGAGAGAGAGTTCTTCAGGGCTTTCAGTTGACCTAATGAGAGGGAAAGTCAATTACCTGACACAAATGTCATATGTTGAAGAGTAATATATATATATATATGCATATATATATATATATATATATATATATATAAATATATATATATTTATATATAAATATATTACAAAGGGTTACAAAGGCGGAGCATGCCGACAGGAGACCTTTTGATCCATATCTAGGTCGGGTGCGAAAAAAAAATCATATTAATAATAAAATAATAAATAAAAACTATGATAATGTAAATAACAAATAAAATACATAAATAAATGTATAGGTATAGTTAAATAATAAACAAACAGGTAAATAGTAAATAATAATAAATTTACATATAACTAATAATAAATGAAAATCAGACAGACAAATGATAACAAAACAAAAACAAATAATATAAGATAAATTATAATCATTACAGCATCTTAATTAGGTATTTATCTAAATGATTCTTAAAGCTTCGAACTGAACTACATTGCACTACCTGTGCAGGAAGTTTATTCCATTCATTAACTACACGGTTGGCAAAGTTGTTTCTACCTACTTCCAAATTGAATCTATTTCCGGACAGTTTGAGACCATTGTTTCTTGTCTGATTCTCATTCAATGTAAAAATTTGGTCACTTTTGATGTTGTCAGTTCCCTTTAGAATTATAAAGACCTGTATCAAGTCACCTCTGAGTCTACGCTTTTTTAGGGAAAACAGATTCATATGTTTTAGTCGATTTTCGTATGATTTATTTTTTATATTTGGAATCAGTTTTGTGGCTCGCCGTTGTACTTTTTCCAGTCTGTCAATGTCTTTAATGAGATTCGGTGACCATACGGAAACAGCATATTCCAAATGTGGACGAACTAACGATTTATATAGCTTGTTAATGAGTGATGAACTTTTGAAATCAAAAGATCGCGCAATCAGTCCTAGAATCTTATTTGCCTTCTCAGAGGCTGAAATACACTGCTTGGATGATTTGAGGTCGTTACTGATAATTACGCCGAGATCTTTTTCACTATCCACTTCTGTTAACGAATTTCCAAATAACTTGTAATCGTACTTACTGTTATTTTTACCTATGTGCATCACCTTGCATTTACTTGTGTTAAATTTCATTATCCACTTTTCAGACCATTGCTGTAATTTATCTAAATTTTCTTGAATATCTAATTGGTTTGAGTGATCATTTGCCACTCCACACAGTTTTGTATCATCAGCAAATTTGGAAACAGTAGATTTTAGTCCATGGTCTATATAATTTATATATACTATGAATAGAAGTGGCCCAAGAACGGAACCCTGAGGAACTCCACTTGCAACACTTTTCCATCCAGAAGTTTTTCCATTTAAAACAACTCTCTGTTTTCGACCCTTCAACCAATTACTAGTCCAACCTAATAGGCTACCACTTATTCCATGCAAAGCAAATTTAGTAAGTAGTCTTTCGTGTGGGACGGTATCAAAAGCTTTTGCAAAGTCTAGATATACTAAATCTATATTGTTTCTTTTGTCATAATTCGAGATAACTGTGTTGTAGAATTCGAGTAAGTTAGTCACGCAAGAACGTTTCCATCTGAAACCATGCTGGCTATCATTTATCAAAGAGTTACTTTCTAAATGATGTTCGATAGCATCTCCGATGATAGTTTCCATTATTTTTCCTACGATTGAAGTCAAACTTATAGGCCTATAGTTATTTGGTTTCTTTTTGTCACCTTTTTTGAATATGGGAGTAACATTAGCTAGCTTCCATTCTCTTGGGACATCTCCGGATATGATGGATTTCTTGAAAATAATTTCTAATGGAACAACAATCTCATTTTTCATTTCCTTTAAGATTCTTGGATGCCAACCGTCAGGCCCTGGTGTTTTATTAACTTTGAGTTTGTCTATACACCTTTTAATTTTTTCTTTTGTTATATTTACCGTAGTGAGTAAGTTTACCCTAGACTTTTCACAGGTTTCAGTTTGGAATTCACCTTGAGGTGTTTCGTTTACGAATACCGAGCTAAGATAATTGTTTAAGATATTACACATTCCTTCATTTGAATATTCAAGTTGACCGTCAGCAGATAATAGTGGACCAATGTGATTCCTAACAACCTTTTTATCTCTAATGTAACTATAGAATTCTTTGAGATTCTCTTTGGATTTCTCAGCGATGTTCATTTCGTATTGTCGTTTTCTTTTTCTTATTGTCTTTTTTAAATCTCTCTGTATTGATACATAACTTTCATAGTCATTAGATGCACCCGAGCACTTATATTTCTTATAAGCCTGTCTCTTTTTAGCAATACTTTTTTCAGTTTCTTTGTCGAGCCACTTTGGGCGAGCCTGATTTGGGGGACGTCTGTCCTTAAAAGGAATGTAAGTTTGAATCATCTTAGTGAGCGTATTTTGAAATATTTCCCACATCTGATCTACTGGTCTTTCGTTTAATTTTGCCTCCCAATCTGTAAGCTGAAGCTCCTGCCGTAGTTCTATGGACTGAGCTTTACTGAAATCGGGTATTTTAGAAACACAAGTATCTATTCTAAAATTGTTTAGGAGTTTGAATCTAACTAGGTTGTGATCGCTATTTGCAACAGATTCACCGACTTCTACATCAGTTACCATGCTTTCGCGGCTAGTGATCAAAAGATCGAGTAAGTTTCCATATCTTATATATATATATATTGCAGTAATTCACAAGGCACACGTGAAAATAATATGCAGAAAAAAACACTGGGAAATAAGAAGCTTAAATGTAACACATTTTATATCGGCCAAACTGGTAAAGACTTAAAAACTAGGATAAATCAGCACACATATAGTGTAGGGAGTGGGCAAAGTTCCAGTGGCCTTTTTATTTATGTAAGAGACCACAACCATCCTATTGACTGGGATAATTCTAATGTAATAATTTCTTGTAGATCTTTATTAGAAAGAAACATTATCGAATCCAGTCACATTAAGCAAACCTTTGACCATAATATTAATTTAAGTTTAGGATTATTTAAACTTGATGATTTCATTATTGATAAAATTAAAAAAAAAAAGTATCCAAGTGTTACTAGGCCGGGGTGACGTAACGTCATGTGACCAAACGTTGTTATAAGTAAACATACGTCTCTACCTGATTATGAAGCATCTTGTGTGTCCTTCCCATGTTCCTAGCTTGTCTTCTAATTTATCTATATATATATATATATATATATATATATATATATATATATATATATATATATATATATCCACCTATCTCTCTGTAACTGTGTATTCCTTGATAATGTCTTAGATAGACAAAAACGTTCGTATTAAGCTTCTTATTTCCCAGTGGGGTTTTTCTGCATATATATATACATATATATATATATATATATATATGTATATATATATTATATATATGTATATATATGTATATATATACACATATATGTATATATATACATATATATATATATATATATATGTATGTATATATATATATGTATATGTGTTTATATATATATATACATACATATATATATATATACATATGTATATGTATATATATAAATATATATATACATATATATACTGTATATGTATATGCATATATATATATATATATGTATATGCATATATATATATATATATACATATATATTACCTTCTTGCCAGTTTCCTGTTAAGCATTAAAGCTTGTCAGTCGTTCTGCCTTATGTAGCACCTCCATCTGATCCTCTCTTCATATTGATGCTGATTTTCGATGTTTTCAAGATTCTCTCCCATGGCTTTCACTGCTCAACTAAAGTTATCCTTCCACCTTACTCTGGGTCTTCCTACTGGTCTTGTTCCTTCATGTCTCCACTTGTAATATTTTCTTGGACATCTGCTGATGTTCATTCTTTTCATATGGCCAAACCAGCATAGCTGTCCTTTCTCAATGAATTTGAGGATATTTTCCACTCCTAATTCTTGTCTGTTGGAAACATTCCGGATTCTGTCTCTTCTGGTGACATTCCTTATCAATCTTAAAACTTTGATTTCTGTTGCTCGAATTTTATTTCT
>NC_134810.1:907805-910305 GCF_046742065.1 Oratosquilla oratoria | reverse complement strand
TATGTATGTATGTATGCATGTATGTATGTATGTATGTATGTATGTATGTATGTATGTATGTATGTATGTATGTATGTATGCATGTATGTATGTATGTATGTATTACAAAGGATTACAAAGGCGGAGCATGCCGACAGGAGACATTTTGATCCATATCTAGGTCGGATGCGAAAAAAATCATAATAATAATAAAATAATAAATAAAAACTACAATAATGTAAATAACAAATAAAATACATAAAAAAATGCATAGGTATAGTTGAATAATAAACAAGCAGGTAAATAGTAAATAATAATAAATTGACATATAACTAATAACAAATGAAAATCAAACAGACAGATGATAACAAAACAAAAACAAATAATATAAGATAAATTATAATCATTACAGCATCCTGCTTAGGTGTTTATCTAAATTATTCTTAAAGCTTCGAACTGAACTACATTGCACTACCTGTACAGGATGTTTATTCCATTCATTAACTACACGGTTGACAAAGTTGTTTCTACCTACTTCCAAATTGAATCTATTTCCAGACGGTTTGAGACCATTGTTTCTTGTCTGATTCTCATTCAATGTGAAAATTTTGTCACTTTTGATGTTGTCAATTCCCTCTAGAATCTTAAAGACCTGTATCAAGTCATCTCTGATTCTACGTTTTTTTTTTAGGGAAAACAGATTTATATGTTTTAGTCGATTTTCGTATGATTCATTTATTATATTTGAAATCAATTTTGTGGCTTGCCGTTGTACATTTTCCAGTCTGTCAATGTCTTTAATGAGATTCGGTGACCATACGGGAACAGCATATTCCAAATGTGAACGAACTAACGATTTATATAGCTTGTTAATGAGTGATGGACTTTTGAAATCAAAAGTTCGCGTAATCAGTTCTAGAATCTTATTTGCTTTCTCAGAGGCTGAAATACACTGCTTGGATGATTTGAGGTCGTTACTGATGATTACGCCGAGATCTTTTTTACTATCCACTTCTGTTAACGAATTTCCAAATAACTTGTAATCGTACTTACTGTTATTTTTACCTATGTGCATTACCTTGCATTTACTTGTGTTAAATTTCATTATCCACTTTTCAGACCATTGCTGTAATTTATCTAAATTTTCTTGAATATCTAATTGGTTTGAGTGATCATTTGCCATTCCGCACAGTTTTGTATCATCAGCAAATTTGGAAACAGTAGATTTTAGTCCATGGTCTATATAATTTATATATACTATGAATAGAAGTGGCCCAAGAACGGAACCCTGAGGAACTCCACTTGTAACATTTTTCCATCCAGAAGTTTTTCCATTTAAAACAACTCTGTTTTCGACCCTTCAACCAATTACTAGTCCAACCTAATAGGCTACCACTTATTCCGTGTAAAGCTAATTTAGTAAGTAGTCTTTCGTGTGGGACGGTATCAAAAGCTTTTGCAAAGTCTAGATATATTAAATCTATATTGTTTCTTTTGTCATAATTCGAGATAACTGTGTTGTAGAATTCGAGTAAGTTTGTCACGCAAGAACGTTATTCTCTGAAACCATGCTGGCTATCATTTATCAAACGGTTACTTTCTAAATGATGTTCGATAGCATCTCTGATGATAGTTTCCATTATTTTTCCTACGATTGAAGTCAAACTTATAGGCCTATAGTTATTTGGCTTATTTTTGTCACCTTTTTTTGAATATGGGAGTAACGTTAGCTAGCTTTCATTCTCTTGGGACATCTTCGGATATGATGGATTTCTTGAAAATAATTTCTAATGGAACAACAATCTCATTTTTCATTTCCTTTAAGATTCTTGGATGCCAATCGTTTTATTAACTTTGAGTTTATCTATACACCTTTTAATTTTTTCTTTTGTTATATTTACCGTAGTGAGTAAGTTTACCCTAGACTTTTCACAGGTTTCAGTTTGGAATTCACTTTGAGGTGTTTCGTTTACGTATACCGAGCTAAGATAATTGTTTAAGATACTACACATTCCTTCATTTGAATATTCAAGTTGACCGTCAGCAGATAATAGTGGACCAATGTGATTCCTAGCAACCTTTTTATCTCTAATGTAACTAAAGGATTCTTTGGGATTCTCTTTGGATTTATCAGCGATATTCATTTCGTATTGTCGTTTTCTTTTTCTTATTGTCTTTTTTAAATCTCTCTGTATTGATACATAACTTTCATAGTCATTAGATGCACCCGAACACTTGTATTTCTTATAAGCCTGTCTCTTTTTAGCAATACTTTTTTCAGTTTCTTTGTCGAGCCACTTTGGGCGAGCCTGATTTGGGGGACGTCTGTCCTTAAAAGGAATGTAAGTATGAATCATCTTAGTGAGCGTATTTTGAAATATTTCCCACATCTAATCTACAGGTCTTTCATTTAATTTTGCCTCCCAGTCTGTTAGCTGAAGCTCCTGACGTATGTATATATGTATGAATGTATGTATGTATGTATGTATGTATGTATGTATGTATGTATGTATGTATGTAT
>NC_134810.1:897805-902805 GCF_046742065.1 Oratosquilla oratoria | reverse complement strand
GAAAAACCTTTGGTATGTATATGTATGTATGTATATATGTATATACTTCTAAGAAGTTAATTATCAAAAATTCACCTAGTGTCTCAAGCAGCTGCATATACATGATCCCTTGCAGAGATTGTGAAAAATATTAGCTTGGGCAAACGGGCAAGGATCTCTCAACAAGGATTAACCCATTCAACTCCGATGACAAGATGTCTTGTCATTTGGTCAAATAAAACAAAAAATCATAAAACACCAAAATGTTTGATCAAACACCAGAAAAATATGACGTCAATCCTCGCTTCGCTCGCAGCGAAGCGAGGACTGACGTCATATTTTTCTGGTGTTTGATCAAACATTTTGGTGTTTTATGATTTTTTGTTTTATTTGACCAAATGACAAGACATCTTGTCATCGGAGTTGAATGGGTTAAACAACAAAAGTTCAGTGTAAAAACCGCACAAGAGTCTAGTGCGCTGTTTGTCCATATGAGAGACTTTGATCATCATACTGATTGGTCTAATGATTCATCCATTATGTCTTTTGATTCATTTGCCAATAGGAACATCATTGAAAGTTGTTTGATAAAAAAAATCTGAAGGATCTAACATTAATATTAGCAATGGTATTTCTAAATTAGATAATTATATACCTTTACCTTTACCATACACCAGGTAGGGCCAGTGCCCTGTCTGTTGTGATGCCTCACAAAACTTCTCCACCAGGTACGATCCTCGTAAAGTTCCTCTTCTTCCACACTCTCTATTGTTGATCCTCTCGCTTCAATTGCTTCCCTCACTCCATCTCTCCATCTCTTTCTGGGTCTTCCTACCGGCCTCTTCCCTCTTGGATTCCATCGATAATATTTAGCAGGGTACCTTTCTTGACTCATCCTCATGATGTGTCCATACCATCTCAGTTTACTTCTTTCTACAAATTCTAATATTGATTCGATGCCCAGTTCATCTCTGATATCCTCATTTCTTAAGCGATCTCTTCTTGTTACTCCCTTTATTAATCGCAACATTCTCATCTCTGCTGCCTGTATCTTGCTCTTTAATCTCATTGTTAGTGTCCAGGTCTCTGAGCCATATGTTAATACTGGTCTTAGTATCGTTTTATATATGATGACTTTAACTTTTGATGGTATGAGTCTGTCTTTTAGTAGTGGATACATTAATCTTAGATTATTTGTATATTTTTCGATTCTGCTTGTTATTTCTTTCTCCATATAACACCTCTCATGTATTTGAACTCCCAAGTACTGAAAGTCTTCCACTTGTTTCAATTGTATTCCATCTATTTCTATCTCAATATCATCTTTCTCTCTCGCCACCATCATTACTTTAGTTTTATTTGCATTTATTATCATTCTTGACTTTTTCAATTCTTCATCCCATGCATTTAGGGTGTCCTCCAATCCTGTACGAGACTTTGTGATTATCGCAATATCATCTGCATATGCCAATGTAGTTACCTCTCCCCCAAGTCTCAACCTCTTCATGCTCCTGTCCATGAACAGCACAAACAGTAAAGGAGATATCACATCACCCTATCTTACACCCTCAGTTACGTCAAACCAGTTATCCTCTCTTAGCTGGGTCCTTACCGCACTGACATTATTTCTGTAAAGACTCTTTATAGCTCTAATTAATGAGGGTTCTATCATATATGTTGGGTCTTCTAAAGTATCCCATATTTCATTCCTTGGTAACCTGTCAAATGCTTTTTCTAGATCTACAAAAGTGATGTACACATGTTGGTCCCACTCCCAGTTCTTTTCTATTATCATCTTCAGTGTGAATATTGCATCCGTTGTTCCTCTCTGGGGTCTAAATCCATATTGTCCTTCTTCCAGCTTGTCCTCAACTATTATTCTTAATCTCTTCTCTAGTACTCTTTCATATATCTTCCCCACTTGTGACAGCAGTGATACTCCTTTATAGTTCCTACATTCGGTGCGATTACCTTTCTTAAATTTTTTACAAATAATTGCCTTTCCCCAATCAGCTGGCATTCTACCTTCATTTCAGGCAACGTTAAAAACTCTGGTTAGCCACTTAACTATATCATCATTTCCCTTCAGTTGTTCGACTGGTATACTGTCACTTCCAGGGCTTTTTTTCATTTTTCATAGCTTTAATAGCATCTTAAATTTCATTTGTTGTTATCATACTATTTTGCTCTGTTCTCTGAATAACTTCTTCATCTGTTGGTCTCTCCACTTCTGCTGGATTTAGAAGCTCTGAGAAGTATTCCTTCCATCTCTCGTCCACTTTGCCTTCCTTTGTGAGTAGTTCCCCTTCCTTATTTTGAATTGTATTCACCCCACTTTCTTCTTTCCTTTTGTAACTTTTAGCTATGCTGTATACAAGTTTCTTTGTGCCCTGCATGTCCTCTTCCAGTTCTTTTCCTAACCATCTCCCATGTCTCTCTCTTAGTTCTTGTTTTTACTCTCTCAGCTTCATTTCTTGCTTCTTCGTATTCTCTTCTGTTTTCAGGATTTCTTCTCTTCATCCACTTTCTGATAGCAAAAAATTTGTTCTTAACAGCTTCTCTGACTTCTTCTGTCCATCAAACTGTTTTCTTTTTCTTTCCTCCACTGACTCGCTTTGTTCCTATCACCTCTCTTGCGATTTGGATAACTTTTTCTTTCATATTCCCCCACTCTTTCTCTATATCTTCTGTTTCTTGTTGTTCTTCAGGTCTAGCTTCATAAACCTTCTCTCTGTATTGTTTATCAATTTCTTTTTCTTTCAGTCTTTCTATTTTTATTCTTTCTCTTACAAGCTTTTTCAATGGCTTTAACTTTTTATTTTTAATTTTGCTAAACCAAGTGGTGGTCAGAATCTAGTGATACAGAAGGAATATTTTTCACATCTCTAAAGATATATACATTTTTTTTTATTTAAGATCAGATCTATCATTGACTTCTCTACATAATCTCCTCTTTCAGAATTCCACCTGTACCAGCTCCATTTATGGGTGTCTCTGTGCTTAAAAAATGTATTCATTATAGCCAAGCTGTTTCTAATGCAGAAGTCTATCAGATTTTCACCTTCACAGTTCACCTCACCTATTACAAATGCACCCATCACACTTTCTATGTTTCTCTTATTTCCAACATGGGCATTCAAGTCCCCCAGTATGATTTTGTCTACATCCTCAATTTTGTCCAAGGTATCCTGTAATTTCTGATAAAAGAATTCTTTTTCTTCTTGGGGTCTTCCTTGTTGTGGTGCGTAGACTTGTATTAATGAGACTTTACTTGTATTTGATTGAAGTGTCATACCCAATATTCTCTCATTAACATATTCTATCTTACCAACTCTTTCTGCAAAGTTTGGTGCAAGGATAAATGCTACTCCATACTTTTTTTCATAGTTCATTCCTTTATAAATTAGATGAAAATCATTGTGTATCTTCTTCATACCCTCTCCAACCAACCTGGTTTCACATATCCCCATGATGTCTATATTTCTCTCCAACATTAGTTCCACAACCTCCTCTAATTTACCATTCAATGTAGTTGCATTGATTGTACCTAATCTAATATTCCTAAGAGACTGTCCATTATCATTTCGAGTTCGTTGCCGTAAGTTCCGTCCGCTCCGAGGCATCACTTGTGTTTCTTGAGCAAGAGTATCAAAACCACCGGCTTGCTAGGCCTGTCATGGTCCTCGAGACTGCTAACTGTGGTTCTAGAGCTTTCATCTACTAGAACAAGAGGCTGTGTAACCTTGTTGAGGTGCAGTGGCTTAACCTACTTGGTGTCTGCTCGGATCTGATGAAAGCAGATCTGTAACCTTCGGGGAGCAATGGACGCCTTGGTGGAACTAATTAGCAGTCTCGAGATAATTCTATCATTGACAAAATTTGTAATCACATTACATCTTTTCAAAAATAATTTGAAGTTATGTTTGTTACATTTTCTCAGTGTAATTGTCTTTACCTTTACCAGTTTATTTTTTATACCTCTTATGTGTAACTTTTTTCTTTTGTATTCCTCTGATGATGTGAAATATCATGAAAGTCTTTGGAAATTATATTTTCTTTTCCGGTTTCTTTTGTGGTTATCAGCAACTTATTGGATCACGTGTTTTTTTTTGCACACACACACACACACACACACACACACACACACACACACACACACACACACACACACACACACACACACACACACACACACACACACACACACACACACACACACACACACACACACACACACACACACACACACACACACAGAGAGAGAGAGAGAGAGAGAGAGAGAGATAGAGAGTCAAATTGACGGCGAAAATTGGAACTCCGGAAAAACGCAATTTTCGTGGATTTCAGAGACGAGGGAGTACCAATATAGAGAAAGGGAAAGCTCGTGGTGTAGTGAGAAGGCAAAGAAAAAGGATAATGGGGTATTACTGAGGAACATGGAAGAAAATGAATAAGGGGAGGAATGGGCCTTGGACGTCAGAAGGGTGTCAACAAAAGGCGTGCAGATGACACAGACGAGATCGAACAGGTGAGCAGAGGTATTAAAAGTAGAAATATAAATAATAGCAGATCAATGGAAAGAGGAGATGATTACTTCTATGGATTTAATGAGGGAGGAGATGACAACCTCCCCCGACTAGTAAGTCTAGAGTAGAAACTAACAAAAATGAACGAAGCATGGAAGGCTAGGTTTTGCCAACTAACACTAGTTACACAACGAGTTGATAAACTGGAAGAACTAAAGAAGGAGAATCAAAACCTATCTAAAGAAATAGAAGAATTAAAAAGACAGTTAAAAGAAGTAAAGGATGAGAATGAGGAACTAAAGAGGAATAATAAAGAGAATAAAGAGTCCATAGCAAAAAGAGGTAATTGGTTGAAAAAAAGTCTAAGAGAATAACAAAATTTAATTTAGAGATATAGTGAAACAATAGATGAAAGAACAAATTAAGGACACAGTTATTGAAGTGATGAGAGAGAAAGAGACTTAGCAGACAGAAAGAAATGTATAATCATATTAG
>NC_134810.1:867805-882805 GCF_046742065.1 Oratosquilla oratoria | reverse complement strand
ACATATATATTTGTATATTGTTTTTCCTTTATCATTGACTTCCATGTATAAAAATATTTATAATGTCAGAAAATACCCGATCACGTTCTGCGGCTAGGAACCTAGTCGAATCGGTAGATCATAGCTTTATGAACATCGATAACACAAATGGAGCACAGGCCGATGTAACCCCCCTCCCCCCCCGACACCTCCCAAACTAACAATACCGCTCCACCCGCAAATCAAAGCCATATAGACCCAACCACAACCCAGACCACTAACCAACCCAGTACCCCCCAAACACCCGCCCATCCTCCAAGACCAACCCCCCACTCCAAACCCCCCTACCCAAATCCATAACCACTATGCCCTCTCAACTACAAATCCTGATATCCCCAGTTTTTCGAAAGCAAGTGGCATCACCATCACTGACTACGTCGCAGCATGTGAAGTCCATTTTACTAACAATAATATAAACCAGGACAAGCACAAAATAACTATCATCAATAACCACATTCAGCCAAAGGATAACTACAAAGATCTCTCTCGTCTCATAGAATCAAAAATAGAATCTAACATCAAATACACACAATATTGTTCAGAACTTAAGAAACTTTTCAGCGACAGACCTCAGAATAATTTTAATTTTCTATTCAAATTCCTTGAGTTCGTACGCAACCCCCCTCCTCCTCCTCCTTCCACTTTATCGTGGCACAGGTAGCCGAGGTCTCAAAAACAGAGCTTTACTCAATATCCCCCCCAATGGGTATCACAGAATAACCAAGGTGTGAACTATGTCAAAGGAGAAGACATAGCAAATTTCTTTGAGCTTGCCATTTTTTCATGGCTCTTCCCATCATGTGTGAAAGAGAGGCTCAGCGAGTTGACATTGACACAAATGACACCTCCCCATCCAAATACATCCTTGACATAACAGACAAATGTGGAATTGATAGATTCAGCAATGCTCAACTAGCCAGAATAAACACAGTATCCTCCATAAACAACAGCCCAAGCCCCCCTAGCCCCCGCAACCCAAGAGTACCTATAGATGATAACCTCAACATCACTTTGTGCGATATCCACAAATCAAATTCCCACAACACCTGGGATTGCAGAGAAAGACCTAGACAAAGTACAGTGTGTTCCCTTCATAATACAACATCCCATTCAGACGCTGAATGCAAAGCCCAACGACCCTTCATCCAGTCAGCTAGTATGGGTAATAATCAGACAAGACCCCAAAGATTACCAAACAACCAAAAGTCATACTTACTGTACTTTACATAACTCCTATAGTCATTCAGATAGTGACTGCCACCAACAGAACCGCCAATCTATTCCCAAACCTACCCATCACAACCAGAACAAACCATGCTCGGTTCATAACACATAACCCCCCTCCGACAACGAATGGCGAACCCAAAACCCAACATTACGACCACAACCAAACAACACCCAACAGGAACGCCCCACAACTGTCAACAAGAATCAAAACAGACAGTTGGGGGAATCCATAAAAGCCTCACGCAAGAAAAAACCATAACATCACCCATAGATAAACCAGAAGCCCTATGTTTCATGGGCACAATAGGAAATATCCATTGTACATTCCTAATAGATACAGGCACAAAATTAAACATACTCTCACAATATATATGTGCATAATTAGGTGACTCCTACCCTTCCAACAAACCACACCTTATGGGAACCATGATAAGTGGTACCCACCTAAACTTCACCTCAATTATAACCCCCCATAACCATTGATAATAACCCATTCCCACCCACTACCTTCTACGTAGTCAAAAACTGAACTCATGAATGTGATGGTATTTTAGAACTGGAATTCTTAGCCAATCACAAAATCACTATACATACAAACCCTGTAATGCTCAAGTTAGGTGACAGAAATCCCCTCCTAACCTATCCCGACGCTTCTAGGTGCTCAGGTGAACACCTTCAGTATCCACCACTACCCCCCACATCACCCTACCGGAGTGTCATAACATCCTGCTTGCAACCAAGCTTGCTCAACTCAGCATCTGCTGACCTTACCAGAACACAGGATGCCTCCGCAATTCCCTGAATAAACATCAGGCAATACCACCAACATTACGATACCTTTCCCCAACCACACCCACATACCAGGTCAGACAACTCCATACCACCTACTCCCCCCCTTTCTCAACACAAATTCCCAACAAAGGCAAACTTACAATTCCCCCAGGGGAAAGTATGATTGTCTCAACAATCATACCTGGTGCACTTCCAGGCCAAGATATAATTGTGTCTCCTGATACCTTTGGAAGAAAAAGTCTACATATGCCTGCTGTTTGGGATACAGTTAGAGAGAATAAAGAAGTAATAATCTTAATAGAGAACATCTCACATACCCCAGCTAAGCTAAACAAGCACACACAATTAGGAACTGCCAAATTATATATGGACCCCATTCAGGAAACACACACCACTCCAATCAACACCACAACACCCTTCAAATCATACAAAAACCCCTAAAAACAATTACAGGCTGCACAAATACAACACCTACAGACCATTTACACCATGAAACAAAAGTCCTCAAAGTCAAGGACCACCTCGACATGAGAGGCACACAAACACTTGCCGCAGCCACCACAAACACATCACACCCGCTACACTACATAGCAGAACACCCACACACACCAAGAAACATTAAAACAACACCCAAAGTCCTGTATCACACACAGATACTCTCTTCTCTTCTTCCACAACCACCAAATACCAGCCTCCGGAAACATATTCATAATCATATCACTCACCGCTCCATTAACACACTGAAAGACAACACACTGCTGCATGCCAGACTCCTAGATATCCACCCTTCTGAATCCTCTCTCCCACAAAAGGACAGAGTCCACCTGGCCAGACTGCGGTGCGGCCACCACCCAGCACTTCTAAGCTACCAGAAGAGGCTGGATGACTGCATTGTGAACAGCTGCCCAGGATGTAACACTTCACCCCATACCATACAACACATAATGGAAGACTGCATTATACACAATCATGCACGCAAACAACACAATATACACTCTATAAAGGATTTGTGGGAAAACCGAGTTTCGGCTGTGGCATTCCTTGGGGAGACGGGACTGCTCGGACAGACAGTCTAGGGAACGACAACAACAACAACAACAACAACAACAACAACACCATCACCACCAAACCAAACTCCACTCCAACCCCCAAACCCCCACCCTCACCCCCCGAAGATATCCTAATCATAGATTTCCAACAAGCCAGAACAAATCTTAGGAACATCCTTCAATCCCATCGTGAGGCAATCGCCTTAAACGATGAACCATTCTTTGGTTAAACGCCATATACAAATACCCCCCTCTTCATACCAGCCTACAGAATTCCTCAAAGCAAAAAATAATTGGTATCACAAAACACAGGCGAGATGCTGGAACAAGGTGTCATCAGACACTCTCAATCCCCTTGGAACTCCCCACTTTTCCTAGTTCCTAAAAAGGATGGATCCTCTAGATCAGTCATAGATTTCCGTAAAGTAAACACTAACACCACCCCAGACCGTATACCTATGCCTGCCATGGCAGATGTCCTCAAATCACTGGGCTAAGGAAACAAGGTTTTCTCAACCTTAGACCTCAAATCCGCCTTCTGTCAGATTGAGCTAGAAGAAGAGTCAAAAGAAGTCACAGCCTTCAATACTGACAAAGGTAATTTTGAATTTAATCGAATGCCCTTCGGACTAAAAAACGCCCCTAGTACATTATAAAGACTTATGAATAGCCTTTTCAAAGACAAACTAGGCAAATCCCTTTTCGTCTATCTAGACGACCTGATAATTTTTTCCCTTGGGTACGCTTTACGGACAATCAAAGAAGTGGCCTCAAAATCCAACTTAACAAGTGCTCATTCCTACAAAAGGAAATCATCTTTCTGGGCCATACAGTAAACAAAGATTGAATCCACACAAACCCAGACAAAATCAGAGAATAAACTCCGTTCTTCCGTTGGCATGGCTACCTATTATAGACATTCTATCAGAAATTTTGCTGACCTAGCTACTCCACTTACCAAATTTACACGTAAGAACATACCTTTCAAATGGAACTTCGAAGAACAAGAATGTTTTGAGAAAATAAAGACAGCACTATACAAGGCACTCATATTCGCCTTCCCAAACTTTACAAAGGAATTATTTCTGTTTACGGATGCATCCACCCTAGGGATAGGTGCAGTCCTACAACAAATAGACTCAAATGGGAAACAGAGCGATAGCGTACGCAAGCCACGTACTGAACCATGCAGAGCGTAAATACTCCACCACCCACTTGGAAGCTCTAGCAGTAGTCTGGGCTCTAAAAAAATTCCGAGAACTCATTCTGGGTCACAAAATCACAGCCATGACAGACCACCAACCTTTAACAAAAAATTTCAAAGGAAAAACCTTACAAGGTAAGATAGCAAGATGGCATATGGCCATTTTAGAATGTAACCCAAGAATTACCTACATAAGAGGAAAGGCAAACGTCGTAGCAGACGCACTTAGCCGAAACCCCCTAATTGTAACAGTCCCAACAACCAAATGTATTTCCCCCCAGGAACTCCGAGAAGAACAGAGAAAAAACCCAACTTGGTCACAGGTAATTCTCCATCTAGAAATGGTAACCACCCTACAAACCCACCCCCCTGTACCCCTCCGAGAATTACACCTAAAGGATGGAATTC
Organism: Oratosquilla oratoria; assembly: GCF_046742065.1. NCBI lineage: Eukaryota > Metazoa > Arthropoda > Malacostraca > Stomatopoda > Squillidae > Oratosquilla > Oratosquilla oratoria. The sequence goes on along the minus strand of NC_134810.1, from coordinate 878,086 downwards.
TTAAAAGAGGCACTACTACCTCAACTCAAATAGTAATCCTAAACTCATTAATTCCAAGAATCCTTTTAATGGTACACAATAGCCCCATTGCAGGCCACTCAGGCAAAGAAAAATACCTTGCAAACATCAGACAGGCGTACTACTGGCCCAAGATGGCCACCGGCATCAACCATCACATCGAAGACTGCATCACATGTAACCAGCTTCGTGGACTAGACCCGAAACCACTCCAAATTGAAGAAGTACCCATTCCTTTAGAACCATGGGATAATATAGGCATTGATCTTTTAAAACTACCACCAAGCCGCCAAGGTTCCCAATACATCCTTACCTCTCAAAGTATACGATACTAGTCCCCCTACTAGACAAATCGGCGGAAACAGTAGCCCAAGCCTTAGTCGACCATGTGTTCTGTAAGTATAACATTCCTCGTCAAATCCTTTCGGATAACGGATCTGAGTTCAAGAACGATTTCCTCCAAAACATAGCCAAGTTATTCCACATCAACAGACTATACGCCACAGCGTACCACCCATAAGGAAACGGACTAGTAGAGAGAACAAACAGAAAAATCCTCGAAGTCCTCCGGCCCCTGCAAGAATGCCTTTGCGACACATGGGAAGATTAGCTCCCGCAAGTACAAACTAGCATAAATGGCTCTATAAACTCAGCAATGAAGAGCTCCCCTCCCCCCTTCGTACTCTTCGGCCAACCTTCCGTATGCCTTATGACATACCAAACACCACCCAATCAAATATAATAAACACACTGCTATTCTCCACCCCCCCACTCCCATCAATCGCTATATCCCTCAGTTCCTTCGCCCTCCTGCTCCTGCTTCTACTCATTTGTAGATTAGTATATGCTTGTGCATTAAAACGCACCGGCTAGAAGATTTGAACCCCATATATATATATACTGTAATATCATATCTTAACCATAGAATTGTACTCCATATGTAACCTTACGACAATAACTCATCATAGGATGTTAGAGCCCTTCATACATTTAACCTTATTATCACTCCAATTATATTATCCGACTCCCAGAAACGAGTCATAAACCAGAAAAATACTTCTAAATGTTTTACCTAAAGGGAAGAACCCCTTTACACCTTGATAACACCAAAGTGCAAGTCACAGAAATGACCCCTTTTTCACCAGTGACCATGGACAAAATACAATCACAGAACTGTCAAAAAAAAAAAAAAAAAAAAAAAAAAAAAAAAATCCCAGAAAGAAATGAAAATAGGTGAAACCGAGTGCGTAAAGAATAATAATAATAATAATAATAATAATAATAAGAAGAAGAAGAAGAAGAAGAAGAAGAAGAAACTGAGTAGTTAACCCAGTCTATTAACTAACACCCTTTGATGAGCAATGAATATGTCATGATACCTATTACCACACCCAACAAGCAATGACAATTTAACCCCCCTCAACACCTACTAAGGTTCAAAACAGGTATCGCGTCATACTCACAATATATATATATATATATATGTAATTTAATATGTATGAAAATTTAACAACCCCCTCGCCGCTATATATATATATATATATATATATATATATATATATATATATATATATATATGTATATATGTATGTATGTATGTATGTATGTATGTATGTATGTATGTATGTATGTATGTATGTATGCATGTATGTAATTTAATATGTATGAAAATTTAACAACCCCCTTGCCGCTCTTTATTCCAGGTGACAGGAGTAATCTCTCGCCGGAAGGAAGGTACTATGTAACCATAATATCACAGATTACAACACAATGGAAAACTACACCGCAACATACATACAAACATACATACACACACACCACCAACCTCTTCCTTTACGTGACCAAACCGTGAAGTACCCCTGATTCCTAAGAACATTTTTTATTCATACACAATATATTATGTAATTTAGATCAATAACCATGATAAGCAGAAATAACTATACATTCTAATTATTGTAAAATAAAATGGTATCCAAAAAATTTATCATACAAATAAAATGTAAATTATTCATAACCTTTAAACTCTTCAATATGCTAATGTAAGCTTTTTCAGATGCCATCCACCAACAGAGAGAGGAGCTGGCAGTCTTTAGGTGAAAAGTAGACCGGGAAGATCTGCTGGTATAATCTTTGACAAATAGACTTTTAAGAAGTCTTGTGGCCTTTGACTTATCCACCAAAGGCAAGGACATTACAGTATACCGGTATGTATATGTATATATATATATATATATATATATATATATATATATATATATATATATATATATTTATATATGTTGAGACATTCTGACAGGTTGATGTAAGCGGAATAGGAAACACAGGAGTCTTAGTCTCAAGACTAAGACTCCTGTGTTTCCTATTCCGCTTACATATATATATATATATATATATATATATATATATACATGTATATATATATATATATATATATATATATATATATATATATATATGCATGCATTGTTAAAATCGACAGCGTTAGTAAGGTTGTTGATCTTCTTGTGAGTATTCTCCAGTTTTCTAACCAATATTTTGCCATTTGGAGGGTGGGCATAGACCAAGTTGCCAAAATGATTCATTTATTTCAACGTTTCGCCTAACAAAGAGACATCTTCAGGAAATTCTGTAACATAGATAATAATGACGTACAGAAATAAAGGAAACAACATGTAAATCTAAACAATTATACAAATATAGAAATAAATATCAATAAATGCGCAAATTCACATAAATTAACACTATACATGGGCTGATGGGGACCGTTACTTACAATAGTTAAAAGGTCCGATGAAATGACGAAGAAAACCCTTCGCTCGGTGACATATATATACGTACCTAGCCGGCTTGGGTGGTGGTGGAGGGAGGGAGAGGGGGCGGGGGTGGTATCTCATTAATGCGTGAAGAAGAGGGTTGGGGGAGGGGTTGGGGGGTTAGGGGGTTGCGGGGTCGGTTTGGGGGAGGATGGAAGGAGTGGGTGGGAGGAGGTGGAGGGGGGGGGTTTCGGAGAGAGGTCATGCTCGGTAGTAGCTTGGCCGTGCTGCTAAACAAAGCGATGACAGATGTCATGTTGCATTGGATATTAATGATAGGACTACATTCTCTGATAAACATGGCTTCTAGAAGCTTAAGTTTATGTACATCCCTATTGCTTGCTATAATCCTAGTGTTTGAAACTAGGTATTCACGGGTGGCTGTTAGGTTATGGTATTTCATTAAGTGATGTTTTATAGCCCCATTTTGTAAATGCATAGTTATTCTCCTACTGAGACTACATCTAGTAAAACCAATATATGCTGTTTGACGGGCTACACAGTTCCCGGTGCTACAGTTAAATTCATAAACACAATTAGTTTTAGACATAGTCTCAGTATTACTATTTAAGTTATTAGTTATAACCAATGAACTAGTTTTAGGGTTGGAATAGTATACAACCACCCGGATTTCCTTATCTTTAGATACCGGATGACAGTTCTTAGTGATGATGTCTTTAATTATTTTTTCATTTTTTTTGTAACCCTTGTTGAAGATGTTATGGTAGTATATATCAATGAATTGGGGCTTAGGGGATGTTTGTGGGGAAAGGTGGTCACACAACATTTTATTACAAATTACATCAAAATCACTATTAGGGAAACCATTATTCACCAGAATCTGGCGGATGTGCTGCAATTCTGTATGCAGAGCCTGCCAGGAAGAACACATTTTGATAGCCCTCCGGACATACGCTCTAATCACACTGGTTTTATAGCTAGTCGGGCACTCACTTTTGTAGTTCAAACACTTCTCAGAGTTCGTAGGTTTCCTGTACACCTTCGTTGTAAATTCCCCGGTAGGATATTTTCTTGCAGGCAGACGAGTTTAAAAGCTATTGAAGATTCATTTTTGATTATCTTCTTGCGTATAGTCTCTTGACATCCCAGAGAACACCTTGAAAAAACTACTCGAAATTTGTACAAAAGAGGCCCCCTTCACCTCTCCCTCTCGGTGTCTTATTTGCTCATTTTTACATGGGTACCATTGAAACCAAGGTCCTCGCAACAGCTCGACCCTCATTATACTGTAGGTACGTGGATGATATCTTCGTACAATTGAAAGATATCGATGAACTACAAGACCTGAGAAATCGATTCATCGCAGCTTCAGACCTCAACTTCACTTACGAAGAAGAAAATAATGGATGCCTCCCCTTCCTTGATGTCCTCGTCACCGCTCGAAATATAGGCTTTGTCACTACAGTATACACCAAACCGACAAACACTGGACTCTGCCTAAACGGAAATAGCGAGTGCCCGAAGCGCTACCTACAATCCACCTATTGCTCCACCTGGACACAAACCCACCAAGAACTGGAGAGAATCACACAAATCCTTATCAACAATGGATACGCAAATTCAGATGTATCACAAGCAATACAAACACATTTAAACAAATGGTACACCGATGGAGACAGAAATACCACAAGCGAAAGCAGGCCTATAAAAATCTACTACAAAAACATATGTCCACAGAATACAAAGCAGACGAGAAGATCATAAAGAACATTATTCACAAAAATGTACTACCCACCGACCCAGCAACACACATCCAGATCATCATATATTACAAGACAAAGAAGACATCCCAACTAATGATACGTAATCGCCCCAACACAACGAAAGCAGATTTAAAAGAAGACCATGTTGTATACCAATACAGCTGCGATAGTGAGGAGTATGGACCTCACTCTTATATGGTATGACAACCACAAAGCTTACAAGACGCCTGACATACCAATTGAGTAACGGATCCATAAAGTCCTACCACACTGCCAAACTTAACAGACCACTAACAAGAAAAGATCTGGTTCACAACACAACAATCATTGACAGAGAAAGAGATCCCCGAAGGTTGCTACTCCTTGAAGCACTCTATATTCAAGCAAAGCAGCCATCAATTAACATCCAGGTGGAAGACCTACGGGTCTTGCCATCTATCAAAAGAATGAGTGCTAAGCGGCCAACGAACCCCATCGCCTCGCCCACTGGGAGAGACTCCCCCACAGGTGAAAACAACACACGCTCATTGGCTACCATTCACCAATGAGCATCCAAATTTTCCTCGATATAGTGTCCATGATCCGTACATCACATATATAATCTACACATAAAACTTGACACAACAATTCGCCCTGGAAGATGGAACAAGAGCGTTTCGAAACGTGGGCCAATGTAAGAGATCTCCTAAGCAGACTTACAGAAAATGATAAGTCAAATATTCGTCGTATAGAGACTATACGCAAGAAGATAATAAAAAATGAATCTTCAATAGCTTTTAACCTCGTCTGCCTGGAAGAATATATATATATATATATATATATATATATATATATATATATATATATATATATATACAATGAATAGGTCCCAGTGAACAGATTAACATCTTTTTAACCACAATTCACTTTTAATTCTATGCCATCGCAATCGAGACTGACGAGGAGCTCGAAGGAAAAATATATTGGAATCTGAAATATGGTCGAGCCGAGGACTCGAACTCAACTCTAATCTGACAAAATGTCAGTGACGTAGCTTATTGCGCTATAAATGACATTATTCTTGATAGTGTAATACGTTAGGTCACTGACACCTCGTAAATAACGAGGAAGCATCAAGACTGAGGAGCCTTAAACCCTGAACTTTCATATTTTTGATCTTAGAAATGAAATTACATGAATTTGTGATATGAGAGTTAGAGAAATTCCCAACGTGAAATGATGTCAAAAATAAGAATCATTCTTTCGATTGGGGTAAGGCCAGATTAGTGTTCAAGTCCCACTGCGGTTTCAGGAGGAAAATAGTTGAATCAGCATTAATTGAGGAATGCCCTAATATCAATATTTCTAAAGGGCAGTGGACACCTGACATTATTTCACGCACGGCAGTTAACAAGCTGGTACGGACATTACAACCCCCCTCTCCTCAGCCCCTCCCTCCTCCGCCACCCCAGTTTGCCCCGCGCCTGAGTGAGGTCATCTGTCCACATCTCTTTATCTCTGTAGCTTATAAGTCCACTCTGTACTCTATTCTATGTACTTTCCTGAAGAGGGCTACAGTTGATAGCCGAAATATAGGATTCTTCTTTATTCAAAGTTTATTTTCGCCGACTGTGGGTTCCTGTGTGTCATATATATATATATATATAGATCTATATATATATATATATATATATATATATATATAGATATATACAGTATATATGTTCATATATATATATATATATATATATATATATATATATAAATATACCCTTGCCCAATAAGTAATGAGAAATTGTCAGGCGAGACATCAGATATGATTTAATCAAAATACTACTTCATGATGAAGTACACATACATATATTCTATAAAATGACTAACTGGTAACTTTCTATATTTGTAGGTCTGAGTGCAGCGGTGAACGTGGTGGAACCAGTCTGATTCGGTTTGCCGATCTATGAGCACTTGTCTAGATGCAGGGAAACATGGAGCAACGTAACGCCATCAAATTTTGTGTTAAATTTAAGAAAACCAAAGAAGAAGCTTATGGAATGTTAAAGGAGGCCTATGGGGATGAACAGATGAGCCAAGTAAGTTTCTATCGGTGGTTTAACAGATTTTCTGAAGGAAATGAACAGGTTGAGGATGAACCCAGATCTGGAGCACCGAGAAGTGCACGCAAGGAGAAAAACATTGAGGAAGTGCAAAGATTAGTGATGGAAGACCGTCGAATATCTGTGAGGATGATATCTAAAGCTGTTGGTAATAGTATTGGCACAGTAGAAAAAGTTCTAGCCGAAAATCTGAAGCTCCACAAAGTCTGTGCCAAGTTCGTGCCAAAGATCCTCTCCAACGACCAGAGGCAGTTTCGTGTGGAATGTTGAACTGACATTCTCGAAATGATAAAGGCTGATTCAGGTTTCCTGAATAACGTAGTGACTTGCAAGGAGAGTTGGGTGTTCACCGACAACCGAGAGCAAACGTCAGAGTGCTCAGTGGAAGCACGCGACCTCCCACAGACCCAAAAAGGCAAAAATGAGCAGGTCGCAAGAGAAGGCCATAGCCATTCCTTTCTTTGCCTCCCAGAGGCTCATTCACGTTGAATGGGTTCCTCAAGGTCAAACCGTCAATAAGGAATATCAACTTACTGTTATGAAAAGGTTCAGGGAGAAGATGAGGAAGAAGAGGCCTCAGCAGTGGAGGAGTGGTTAGTAGTTGTTCCACCAGGACAATGCCCCATGCCACAAGTCAACGCTGGTGATCACTTGGATGGCTAACAAGGGAATCAAAGTGGTACAACACCCACCCTACAGCCCTAACTTAGTCCCTTGCGACTTCTTTCTCTTCCCACGTATGAAAAACAGCCTCGGGGGAACCAGATTCCAGTCAACAGAGGAGCTGAAAGAAACATCGCAAAGTTACCTGAAGGGAATACTGAAAAAAGACTTTGAGAAGGTCTTCCAGGATTAGGAGAGACCCATCCAGAAGTACGTAGATGCGAGAGGCAATTATTTTGAAGAAGACAAAGTTTTGTAAGCTTATGAAAATAAATAGTGTCTCTTCTGACATTTTCTCATAACTTATTGAGCAAGTGAGGTACATATATACATTTACACACACACACACACACACACACACACACACACACACACACACACACACACACACACACACACACACACACACACACACACACACACACACACACACACACACACACACACACACACACACACACATACACACACACACACACACACACACACACACACATATATATATATATATATATATATACATATATATATATATATATACATATATATATATATATAATATATTTATATGTATATATATATATATATATATATATATATATATATACATACTGTCGAAATTTGAATAAAAAAATCAAATCGTTGAAATTATATTTTTGAAGTTTTTATTTTTCTATCTTTCTTATATCTGTCACTACCTGTTAGAGAGCCCATCAATCACATTCTCTCTCCAAGAGGAGTGTGATCAAGAGGAGTGTGATCGACTACCGGACGAGCAAGAGCTCAGCCAGAGGAGGTCATCAGTTAAATTGGATCAAGGGAATTGAGGTAACCGAGTCTGATTAACTCCTGAAGCCTGAGAACGTACGTGAAATGAAATACACTGGGTATCTATTTATCTATCTCTCCATCAATATATCTATCTATCTGTCTGTCTGTCTGTCTATCTATCTATATATCTATTTACCTATTTATCTTATAATAACTTATCTATTTTTCTCTCTACTTATTCATCTACGTATTTAGTTATCTAATTGTTTATTCGTTTGTCTGTTGAACTATTTAGCAGTATTTTATTATTTGTTGATTTATTTATCTAGATATTTACAAATTCCTTTTTTGTATTTTGTTATTTATTTAAGTATGAATTATTTTCCCTGTTTATTCATTTACTTCTTTATTTATTTATTGATTTATTCATTTAATGATGTCCTACTAAATTTGTGGTGTAATTGGTATTAAATGGGCTTGGTAACCTTGATGTCCAGATTTGATCCTGACACATATTATTAGTTTGCAGTGATTTACCAAATACACTTAAACATGTTGTGAATGGGTTATTTATAAACTGAGTAAAATGTCCTAGCATTAATCAAAACACGATAAAAGATACATCATCGGTTGAGGGATCCTTGTAGATGAAGAGTCACCCTGGTCCTCGTATGCTGTCTGGGTTAGAAGCAATTCAGCAAGACACAACACCTCTACAGTAAGGCCCAATGGGCAAATCATATTTGGTTTACTTCCACCGCTTCATTACATAGCGATCTTCCTTCCTCGCCCATCCATGACTGATTAGAGAAGACGAAGAGAATACAGACGGTTTTATTCTGAAAAGAAGTAAATTTGGATCAAAATGGGATCTAATACTAATAAAACCAACCATGTCCTCAACCAAAAAAACTTGTTTGGTATCAATGAACACGACCAAATGAAATCAAAGTAGCAAAAGGGTTGAAAACTGTAAGCTCATAGAGTTTCACTAGTACAAACTCAAAGCATAAAGCTTAAAGCTCTTACATATCTGTTAATCAGGGAAAGTGAAATATGAGGACTTCAGATTGCATTCATTTCACTCATTTCCGTTTCATGATACAAAGAGTAGGTTCTGTTGCAGATATTAAATCAAAATGTTAGCTTTTTTCGCCGTTGTTAACTTAACATTCATTCTGGCTACTATCTTCGGGATTCTAACAAGTCAAAGTAATCTCATTTACACAGTGAATGGATTAATTTAATTTCGATTAGGGTTTTGAATACTATTAATGACAAGTAAGTACCTTTTATTTGCCTCTAAGGCTTGCTACTGAACCGATATAAACCCACTACGAAGAGAAATTATTAAAATTATCATCAAAGTAAAAGTCTTGTATAAAAACGAAACATACCGCTAGGGATATGAACATAATAAAAAAGAAAAGGGAAATAGACTACCAAAGGAGAGTGTATGGAACGACGATGATAGACACAACACCAAATAAAGTAATCAATACCGGAGTTATGCAGGACGGAACAGAGAGGGTGAATAGAACTTTGTTGAGATGGTTTCGACATGTGAAGAGAATGCGGGGTGATTGACTAGTTATTTAATTGCATAAGCTAAAGCTAGAAGGGATGATGCGCAGAGAGAGCCAATTACAAAGGATTACAAAGGAGCATGCCGACAGGAGGCCATTTACTTCAATACTAGGTCGGATACAAAAAAGAGTATATATATAATAATAATGATATATAAGTAAATAAATAAATAGATAAAAATCATATTATAAATAATAATAAATAAAATAAATAAATAGATGAAATGAAATAATAAATAGACGCATAATAACAAACAAATAAACAAATAATATAAAACAAATGTCAGGCATTAAGTGTATATCTGGATGAGCCAGAAAGGCTGGGAAAAAACAAATAGGTGTGGAGGTGATAATAATCTAAGAAAGTAGGTTGAATGATTAACTAGTGTATGAGGAAAACAAGTGATAGAAAAAAACCGGAGGATATGCAGGAATGGGATAGTGGCCAAAGAAAAAAATATATATATATACACATATGCCCACATAAAGATATAAAGATAAAGAATGGAGGACTACAAGAGACCATAAGACTTATACTAGGCAGTGACTTAGCCATCACACCTGTCATTCCTATCGAAAAAATGATCTAATCTTCTCTTAAAATAACCAATTG
>NC_134810.1:850305-865305 GCF_046742065.1 Oratosquilla oratoria | reverse complement strand
ATCACTCCTACGGTCCTTCCTGTCATTCGCTCCTCTGTAGCTACAATACAAATTATAACAAAAACAAAACTAAATCGTGTTCTGAATTACATGTAGAAATTAATTACAAGGTTTGCATAAACATGAAACCACCGAAATAAAAGAACAAAAGAACATAAAGAACCAAATAGTACAAACCCGACAAAATAACACTGCACTCTATAGCTACCATACAAATCAAAATAATAAAACAAAACAAAACCAATTCTGAATGATATAAAGAATATAATTACGCAGTTTGTATAGTGTCCACCGAAACAAAAAAGATGGAGCAAAAAGAACAAAAAGAACCAACTATCACATACCCGACAAAATAACACTGCACTCTATAGGTACGATACAAATCAAAACGAAAAACAAAAGCAACCAACTCTGAATGACGTAAAAGAAATTAATTACAAATTTTGTAAAAACTGTCATAAAATGGAACTACCGAGATAAAAAGAGCAAAAGAACAAAAATATCAAATATCACAGTCCCGACATAAAAGCACGCTGATACCCTTTAATTCTCGTCGATAGTTTCTTACCCGTCTCTCCTATGTAGCGAGTACTACAATTGCCGCAACCAATGTCATACACAACTCCCGTCTTGTTCTCTTCCACCTTCGTATCTTTCACCTTCATCAAAGCCCAATGTAGTGTATTGGCGAGCTTGTGACGTATCTCTATCTCGTGCTTCCTCAATAATCTTGCAACCATTTCAGAATCCCCTTTTACGTATGGTAAAGTAACTTTTCTTGTTACCGTCTGTCTAGTGTCCGCTGCTCTTTTTCTTCCCTGCGCTATGGTCCATCTTCTAATGACTGATTTGGGGTACCCATTGTCCGCAAAGACCTTCTCCAAGTCTTTCCTCTCTTCTCTCAAGTTACCATCGGTCGAGCACAAATTCCCCGCTCTTAACCACAACGTCCTCACCACACTCTTCTTATGCTCCACCGGGTGGCAACTGTCATAATCCAAGAGCCTGTCTGTATGAGTGTCTTTTCTAACCACTCCTCTAGTCAAACTGGTCCCACATCTTTATACCAGGACATCCAGGAACGGCAACTGTCCTTTCACTTTCCTCTCCATTTCAAACTGGATGGCTTCGTTCCTCCCATTCAAGAAGTTGAGGAAGCAATCAACCTCCCCTTCCTTTATAATCACGAATACATCATCTACATATCTCACCCACGTTTTCAAAGTTACAGGTGCCGCAACCAACATCTTTTCCTCAAACTCCTGCATAGCCATCTCTGCCAAGATCACAGAAATCGGGGATCCCATAGGGGTTCCAATCCTCTTGTGTTAAACCTTCTCCCTAAAACTGAAGAAGGTCGAATCCAAGCACAAGTTGACTAAACTCACGAGCTCCTCTGTAGACAGTTTTTCATTGTCTCGGAACTCCTCCGACCCTTCAATCTTGGAAAGCGCTGCCTGCTTCAACAAGTCCTATGGCAGAGAAGTGAACATAGATTTAACATCAAAAGAAACCAAAATATTTCCCTCTTCTAAGCTTATTCTTCGAAATCTACCAACAAAATCTGTCGAATTCTTTAGCATTCGTTCTGACTTCTCCACCAAGGGCCTTAGTCGTTTTAGCTAAGACCTTAGCCAAGTTGTAAGTAGGGGAACCTCTGAAGGCACTGATCGGTCTTAAAGGAACCCCTTTCTTATGAATCTTCGGTAGACCATACATCTCAGGTAGAACCGAGTCTCCAGGTTTCATCACCATCCATTCCCTTTCCGAAATTACCCTCGATTCCTTCAACTTCTTAAGCTCTCCCTCCACCTTCAGCTGCAGCTTCGGCGTCGGGTCTACGTTAACAACCTCATAGGTGTTAGTGTTCTGGAGTAGTGTCACCGCTTTAAACTCGTACTCACTCTTATCCAACACTACAGTAGATCGTCCCTTGTCACTCGAAAGTATGACGATCGAGCTGTCCTTGCGTAAACCTGCCAGAGCTTTGGCCTCCTCCGTGGAAAGATTCTGTCCCCTCGTTGGTCTGTTGAACGCACCAACTATGCGCATTCTAGTGTTCTGCTTCTCATCCTACCTACAACCCATAATGTTCACTCCAGATTCAGCCGCTGCCAGGAACATCTCTGCTCTTACTCCCCCCTTGTATGTTAAAATTTAAACCTTTGGAAAGGACCTTGAAGACGAACCCCGGACAGGGTTCGAAACGTCCAGTCTTTAAAATTTTCCGACAATATATATATATATATATATATATATATATATATGTATATATACATATATATATACACATATACATATACATATACACATACATATACATATACATATACATATACATATACATATATGTATACATATACATATACATACACATACACATACACATACACATACACTTATACATATACATATACATATACATATACATATACATATACATATACTATACATATACATATACATATACATATACATATACATATATATATATATATACATATATATACATCTGTTTACACATATATAGATATGTATGTATATATGTATACGTACAAGTATGTATATGTGTATGTATATGTATATGTATATGTATATGTATATGTATATGTATATGTATATGTATATGTATATGCATATGTATATGTATGTATATATATATATGTGTATATATATACATATATATATACATATGTATATATATGTATATACATATATGTATGTACAGTATACATACACACACACTCATAACCAGTTCTAAAACCGGGGTATACATTATATCATTACCACAAATATCAGCATTGCTATCAAATAAACATAACATAAAATCTCAATATATATCTACACCACCAGCATTGCGAAAAGAAAAAGAAATATGTTAAAAAAAATGTGAAAGAATGTAATGGAGGCACCTGATAATGTAACATTAGATCTTAATGCAATGGATATGATAGGCCTAATGTGGGATAAGATACCAACACGACTCACGTCATGATAGCTAATTCTGATATATGCTAGTAATACCCATCAGGCATTGATACTTGACCTAGTATTGGTTTATACAAGAATATAAGAGTTTCCAAGATAAGTAAAGTTATCTGTATATGTATGTATATATATATATATATATATATATATATATATATGAAGAACATATTAACATCAATGGTGTGAGATATGAAGTATGCAGAAACTTCAAGTACCTTAGATCAATTGTAACAGACGAAAACCTAGTGGACACTGAAATAAAATCAAGAATTGCATCAGCCAACCGATGTTATTACAGCCTCCAAAATACACTGGGAAGAAGGAGCATATCAACAAAGACCAAACTAAGAGTATATGATACAATAATAAAACTAATTCTATTATATGGATGCGAAGCCTAGAGCCTGACTAAGAAAATGGAAAAAAAAATCTTTTTGTATTTGAGAACAGTGTACTTAGGAAAATTTTGGGCCCAGTATTCGACGAACTAGACCAAGATTGGAGAAGGCGGCATAATGAAGAGCTTAGGGAAACATCAGGCCAAATAAATATCATGAATATCATAAAGTCGAGGCGACTGCAGTATGCCGGCCACATTGCAAGAATGGAACAAGAAAGAATACCAATGAGGGTGATGATGGATGGGATGGTAGGAGGAAGACGTTTCCCAGGAAGACCACGCAGAAGATGGATGGACAACGTGAGGGAGGACCTAGAAGGGGCTGGAGTAGATGTCTGGGATTGGATGACAGTGGCACAGGACCGTAGAGTCTGGAGGCATTTGGTGCTAGCGGTGAGGGGTCAGCAATTGGCCCGACCACCACCGGAGTAAGGGAGAGAGAGTATATATATATATATATATATATATATATATATATATATATATATATATAATCTTTGTTACATAATAAGTAGTCGCTAAAGCAAAGGTTCGAATCCTTGCAGTGTGTGTGTGTGTGTGTGTGTGTGTGTGTGTGTGTGTGTGTGTGTGTGTGTGTGTGTGTGTGTGTGTGTGTGTGTGTGTGTGTGTGTGTGTGTGTGTGTGTGTGTGTGTGTCTTCTCTGTTCTTTTGTATACGCCACCATATACATGATGAGTAATATCACTCACACACTCACTCACCCCACTCACTCCCTCACTCACTCACTGGTCCACCCGACTGTCCGGCACCACTTTCGCTGACTGGGCGGTTGCCGACACAGCACTTCCTGCCCGTGTGACCAGCACCACCACAAGCAACCGATACACACACACACACGAACATACTCATAAGTGCAGTCAACCTCTAACTCACAAGACACACGACAACCAAATAATAATGAACCCTTCCCCCCTGGAAATATTATATACTGTAAATAACATATAGCTAGTAATTAAGAACATGATAGTTTATTTGCGGGAAACCAAACATTCCCATTAAAAACCCTTATTAAAACATTTACCAGCACCTCCTATTTTTGCTGTGTCAGCACTTCCGACGAACAAAAAGTCGATGCTCCAGAGCAGAACCAGTCGGTCCGATGATACGTACAGAAACATTAAAATAGTGCAGTGTGGTATATAAACGAAGTGACATTCAGATAGCTTGGAACTAATATCTTGAGAGATAGACACTAACAAAATGATAGTGCTTAATGTATCAAACATTTACCCATATTTCAAGAAGTGATTGACATTGTGTAAAATATAGAAGAAATATCTAATAAACGAAAAAGATGTTACATTGAGTTTGGTGTTGCCACCTTAAGTTCTGTGTTATGTATTTACTCAACACCAGTTGAGGATACATTAAATGGCGGCAGCGGTGTTCGCTCCCACGTCTCAAGAGAAGAAAACCGAATGAAATCGTCAGCCATTCAAGCCACGCCTACCAGAAGAAAGGATATCAAGGCCTCCTCACCGCAAAGATCTCGTCACACACACGCACCCCTCTACACCATCCTCCACCAACCGCTCCCTTCAAGACGTCGATACCAACTCAAACCATCACAGTCTTCGATTCGGTGGTGAAATTTAGATTTCAAACCACCTGGTGGCAGTGAGCTCCAAACAATATATCACCTATCACCAATAACAAGTTCTGACTGCCCTCCAAGAGCCTCTTCTCTCTACACAGCGCCGTGTCCAGTCACTTCCCGTCACTCACTCCGTCCTCACCCGAGAACGATAAGTGCTGACGCACCTACACCACACGACTTTAGTCAATGAGGCACCCCCCCGCAAGCTTCCTCACCTGGAGGTAATTGCACACCACTGAACTCTTATAACTACCACCTATCCTACTACCAAGGAGACCTTCCCAAATCTTCGTACGTAAGGACAAACAAGTCTATGGGCCGCCACAGCCACACCTGACGGACTTGCACATACGTCGATACACCTAAACACAATCATACCTTTCAAGGTATTCTAATGTTCATTATATAGACAATCTTGTAAGATTCACTTTCACCTTCATATCACCAATAATTAACGATAGCTTAACTTAATTTTTCCTTCTTTGATTAATAATTCAGTCTCTAGTGATTTAATAATTCAAACAAAAATATCATTTTACAAAACTAAGTTACATAATTAAGTTACATAATTAAGTTAAAAAAAATTTTTGCATACTTCTATCTTGTACCTTCCCAATTTATTATTTAGAATAATATATTTTCAACTTTTACAATAACCTGTATAATCACATTACTTTTTTCTTGCCAATATCAAATATTACCTTTTTCTTCCCAATATCATATATGCCCATTTATATTGTATATCTTTTTACCTTTTACAATAACTTATATATTTTTTAACTATATGTAATTACATTTTTTGTTGCAATTATACCATTGTATACCCATTGAAACCCTATACCCCCCTTTTATCTAACCATAACATACTACCCCTTAGATAATGTATACCAAATATTTCTAATTTAACTATTTCAACTTAGACCTCCTATCTCACCTAACTACTTTCTATACCTGTTAAGTCATACATGCATCTCTAGTTAGACACTAACATGGCTACAGGTACGAGAGCCAAGGTCAGAAATTTACTTCAAGGAATTCTTACCTCATCTAAAGAAGATAAACCCTCTCAAGACCAAGACCATGACACGACTAAGGCAGATTCTCAAATACTTCCTGAGGAATACTATGACCACATACCCCTTCACCATGACCACTCACGAGAAGACCCTTTTAACCCCTTCCAACTACAACACTTGCCCAACCCCCTCCCTCACTCCACACCACAACTTCAAGTTACCCCTCAACTAGATCCTCAATAACAACCCCCCCACACTCCATCACAACCCCAAATTCCCCCTCACCTAGACCCTCAACAACAACAACCCCACACCTCTCCGCAACCCCAAATTCCCTCTCATGTCGACCCTCACCAACTAAACCCTCAACAACCACCTCCCCACACCCCAACTCCCCTGCTTCCCATGCAACCACCCCTAATCCCCACAAACCATGCATACGAGTACTTTGCCTTCCCTTCTCCCAACTTCCCATCTGGTCAACCCACCTCCACACCACACCCCCAACCACCACCTAATCTTGCCCCAAACTCATCACAACATCCTAACCCACAACTTCAACCTACAATAATTAATAACTACCAAACCATTACCCCTCTAACCGAAATTCCAACCTTCTCTCAAGCTAGCGGACTCTCCATCACAGACTTCCTGACAGCATGTGATCTTTTCTTAAAAAAAAAAAAAAAAAAAAAAAACTACTCTGACTTAGATAAGATAAATCTATGCCGCCAGAAAATAGAAGCATCGGACGAACATAGGTCCACGGCTCGGATGCTAGATAGTTTGATAGCCACAGGGATCACATATAGCAATTATAAGCAACATCTGTTAAATGTCTTTCAAAGCAAACAAACAAATAACATTAGTTTTATCCTCACATTTCTAAATAATACTAGAGTTCAAAAACAAAGCAACGTTAAAGATAATGTTGCAAACACAATTAAAGAAATTAGGGAAAATCTGTACAACAATAGCCCATGGACTTACACAGACACCATCACAGGTAAAAAGGTTATGACCTTGGAAAACCTATGCTCATTACTAGAGATAGGTCTCTATCTTTCCCAACTCCCTCCAAAGTGCCAAAGAGAAGCCGCAAAAAGGGATTTAAACACTAGTAACCCATTAGCTTATACTTACATCTTAGACATCACCAACGCTTGCAACATCTCCCTCTCTGACCAGCACCATTTTGCTAGACTAAATAGCCTTCAATCACAACAGCCCCCTAGCCCCAATCTAGCGCAACCATCTAACTGGTGTTCCTACCATCTTTCAACAAGTCACAACACCAGAGACTGCATACAGAAACAACAAATGCAAGCACAACACCGCGCCACCCCTTGCTCAGTTCATGGAACTAC
Source organism: Oratosquilla oratoria (assembly GCF_046742065.1). Taxonomy (NCBI): domain Eukaryota; kingdom Metazoa; phylum Arthropoda; class Malacostraca; order Stomatopoda; family Squillidae; genus Oratosquilla; species Oratosquilla oratoria. The sequence goes on along the minus strand of NC_134810.1, from coordinate 857,916 downwards.
TTTCCACACTGATTCTCAATGTAGAGCGCAACAATACCAACAACCACAGGTACAACACCGCGCCACCCCTTGCTCAATTCATGGAACTACCTCCCACACTGATTCTCAGTGTAGAGCGCAACAATACCAACACCCACAGGTACAACACCGCGCTACCCCTTGCTCAATTCATGGTACCTCCCACACTGATTCCCAATGTAGAGCTCAACAGCAAACCAAACAACTCCCACCCACCCCTAGACCTCCCACCATGTCAAAACCAACACAACCAGGCAAATACTGCAACCTACACAAAACCACAACTCACTCCAACGAAGAGTGTTCTCAACAAAAATCACAACCACAACCACATCAGAGAACAAACAAACAAGTCACCACACCTCGACAAACACCTTCCTCCCACACAACACATACAACTCAACACCGATTGGGGGAACGTGCACCAGCCTCACGCACCAGACCACCATAGGAACATCCGACACACCACACAACTATGTCACCCTAAAGGTGAAGTTAGATCAAATTACTGTTGACATGATGGTTGACACAGGAACAAACCTAAACCTCATCCCTAGAGCTCTCTACGAAGCACTAAATGACCCACCCCAAATCCAGTATTCAAATACGGAAGGTCTATTGATAGAAGGATCTAACATATCACTTCACGATATGATTGATTTAAACACAGAGGTAAACAATTCCCAAGTAGGTTTCACATCCTTCCACTTAGCTGATGAATGGAGTCTCGACCAACAAGGTATAATAGGTTTAAAGTCCCTACGAGACTGGAAGTCGATCATCAACTTAGATACCAACAAAATCTCCTTCCGAGATGAAAGTAATGAGTCAACCCTTCCTGAAACACCCGACCCAGACACACAACCTCTTTCATATCTATCTAGCTTAAATAAACCCTCTCCAACTAAGAGCTACTCATTCCGTCCACCACCTTATGTCACCTCAAAAGCACTGATGTCTATCCCAGTCATCATACCCCCTAGACATTCAATAACAGTTCCACTATACATACCCGGAGCAATAGAACACCAGGATGTCATAATTGACCCAGATACGTCAAGAATAAATAACATAACCTTGGAGTCCTCCTGGGATATAATATCAGAAAATAAACACACCCTAGCTATGTTAACAAATCTCTCCGATCAACACCGCAAAATCAGGAAGAACACAAACATTTGTTCAGTCCATCTCCATAATTCCCCAATCCAGGAACCACTCCCACAACACATCAACACTGTAAGACCACCACAAACTCTCACCCCTATCCACCCCAACCAAATCACAACATCAGCAAACGGAGAGATGAATGACAAGCTACTGACCCTCCTACAAAGGAATAGATCGGCTATCGCCTTAGAAGGCGAACCCTTAGGCAAATGTGATATAATCAAACATCACATCCAAATTCCCCCCAACACCCCCCCCTCATACACCCCCGCTTACCGCATACCCCACAGTAGGAAAACACAAGTCAACAACAGTGTACACGAGATGTTACACCAAGGCGTAATTTCTCACTCCCAAAGTCCGTGGAACAGTCCCCTCTTCCTAGTCCCAAAGAAAGACGGAACTTTACGCCCTGTTGTTGACTTTAGGAAAGTCAACAACCTAACTCAATCTGACCCACACCCCCTCCCCGCCATGCAAGATGTCTTACAAACCATCGGTATTGGAAATTCAGTTTTTTCCACAATTGACCTTAAGTCAGACTTCTGGCAGGTCGAGCTCACCGATGAATCTAAACCCGTAACTGCATTCTCCACTGACCAGGGACATTTCCATTTCGAGCGTATGCCCTTTGGCCTTAAGAATGCCCCCTCAACCCAACAAAGGTTGATGACCCGCATTTTCAGCGACATGATAGGAATCTCATTATTCGTCTACTTAGACGACCTCATCATCTATAGTCCCACACAAACTGACCACCTTCACACACTAGAGATTGTCCTAAAAAGACTCAAAAACACAGGATTGAAAATCTAACTAGGAAAGTGTAAATTCCTACAGACGGAACTCACCTTCCTAGGCCATAAGGTAGATAGCCAAGGCATCCATACCACCACAGATAAGATAGATACCATAAACAAATTCCCAACCCCCAGAAACGCAGATGAAACTAGAAGTTTCGTAGGACTAGCATCTTACTATAGACATTTCATACACAAATTTGCAGAAATTGCATCCCCTCTCACCAAATTCACAAGAGAAGGCGAGCCTTTCAAATGGTCTGAAGAGGAACAGACAAGTTTCAACACCCTTAAACATGTTCTTACCACAGCCCCTGTCTTTACCTTTCCTGACATGAAGAAAGAATTCCTTCTTTACACCGACGCCTCCTCTAAAGGAATAGGCGCAGTCTTACAGCAGAAAGATGAAAACGGGAAAGAGCACCCCATAGCCTACGCAAGTAGAGTACTGAATAAGCCTGAAAGTAACTATTCAACTACCCACAAAGAAGGACTTGCATTGATATGGGGCTTGAAACATTTTAAATACCTTATACTAGGGTATAAGATTACAATCTTTACAGACCATCAACCCCTAGTCTACCTCTTTAACACTAAAGACTTACATGGCAGAATTGCCAGGTGGAAAACCACCCTATTGGACTTCGATCCAATAATAACATATCTAGCGGGAAAAGCTAACATAGTAGCTGACTCTTTAAGCAGACAAACTCACGTCTCATCACTAACACAAACAACATGCATTCCGATGCAAGAACTTAGAAATGAAACAGACAATGACCCGACATGGTCTCAAATAAAACAGCATCTCCTTTCAAGAACTCCCCTACACTCCCGACCACCTGTCCCTGTAGACGAACTCAAACTGGTCGACGGAATCATAAGGAGAACCACTAATGACAGGGAAGAAACTGTCGTTCCCAGAGTCCAAGTTCCCAAGGTCCTACACATATTGCACGACAGTGCAATGGGAGGCCACTCAGGCAGAGATAAGACACTGAACACTGCTAGGCACTCCTTCTACTGGGTCAACATGAAAAAAGATATAACCACACACATAGACTCATGTGTAACTTGCAACCAATTCAGAGGACCTGACCCCAAAATACTCAATATCAAAGACATCCCGCTCCCTGCTGAGCCATGGGAAACACTTGGCATTGACTTACTGAAAATGCCAACGAGCCATCAAGGTTCCAATTACGTACTCACGGCAGTCGATTATCTGTCCAAATACACCATCCTAGTCCCATTACAAGACAAAACAGCAGAGACTGTAGCCAAAGCCTTAGTTAACAATATATTCTGCAGATACAACATTCCCACACGAATATTATCTGACAACGGGTCAGAATTAAAAAACGAGGTAATGCGCGAAATAGCACATCTTTACAATGTAGATCAAACTTTCGCCACTGCCTACCACCCACAAGGGAATGGACTTACAGAGCGCACCAATCGCAAAGTGCTTGAAGTCCTCAGACCTTTGGTAAACAATTTCATGGACAGTTGGGAAGATTGGCTACCACAGGTACAAGCCAGTATCAACAGCACAGTCAACTCCGCAACAAAGATGTCTCCCCATGAGATCATTTTTGGCCAAAGAATGCGCCTTCCCTACCAAATCTTCAACCAACCAACCCCCCCCTTATACAATCTAGATAATTTCACCTAATGCCTAAAAAGAGGAATGCAAACCATTTATAAGCAAGTCAGAGAAAACCTCAAGGTAGCCCAAGAAAGAACAAAAACAAAACAGCACAGACGTTCATCTCCACTTGACATAACACTTGGAGACACAGTCATGGTCAAAGACTCAAGCAGGACTAACAAACTCAAACCCAAGTTCCTAGGCCCCTTCACAGTCACAAGCTCACTCCCTAACAATGTTTTCCTACAAACAGACCCTTCCGATCACACAACCGTAACCATACATGAAGAGAAATTGAGAAAAGTTAAACTCAACCTAGACCCAACTCCACCCCCCACCTACAATCCACCTACCGCACTCACACATAACTCACCCAAGCGCAAGTCCCATCCCATGACTCTGCGTCGACGCAACTAAACATGCACTCTAGCTCTCGCCCCTGAAGATGCAGGACGTCATGTATCTCTCAGTGGAGGTTAAAATGGCCCATTTCCAATAAGAACTCCCTTCCGCATATCTAGTGAAACTTCTCCACTTCCTTCCGACTAATATAACCTTAGCGAGAGTCAGATAGACATATCCTCATTCACTGAGACATAACCTTCATCCACAGGATGACTACAATACTACTACTACTTCATCTCGTCCACCTCTCCCTCTCCACCCCCGTTTTGATGCCAGGAGCAGTCATCAACAACCATGGAACCGCCGCATGCGTAAAAGATTCCATAATGGTAAAACTGAGAATTTCCCCAGATACTCTGCTAAAACCCCTTACAAAATTACATAAAGACCCCATAGACATAGAAAAATTAATCTCCATCCAAATACCCAACACCACTCATCAAAACCATGAAATCTCCATGACACTATATCACAACGTCAACGCCTTACATGACAAGATCAATACAATCAAATACACAATATACCACCTCCCCAATCCAGACAATGAGAACCCAAAGACCAGTAGAACCAAACGCGGATTGTTCGATTTTATCGGAATAATCTCTAAATCGCTATTCGGGACTGCAACTGAACAAGATTTACAAACAATCCAAACACACATAGGAAATATAACAAAATTACTACACCAACAAGGTAAACTCATAAATCTAAACTCTAAGAACATCGACCTCCTCGCTGACTCAATCAATTCGGTAATTGATAAGTTCAACAACCTCGCAGCATTCACAAATTCCCAGTTATCTAAGATTACCAATTCCCAAACAGCCCTCTTCTTCCTTCACCACCTAAATGAACTAGACAAACAATTAGACAAGCTATTGGACCATAGTAATCTTATCCAAAGAGATATTCGGAACGCCCACGCAGGTATAGTCAACTTTCAAATGATCACTCCAACCCAACTTGATCAAACACTACGACAAGCCCACAATACATTGAAACTTACCCCCTTCTTCTCCCGAAATGAAATACATAATTATTACCCCATCTTAACATCAACTATCTTTCAAGAATTTATTCTTATCAACATACCTATGGACCCGATCAAGAGATTCTCCCTTTGGGAAATTTATCCCTTCCCCTACCCCTACCAAAACCGCACAATGACCCTCAACCTACCAACCTCCACCATCCTAAAATCGACAGACGGCCAATGGATCACACTAACCTCACCAGAAACCATGGCAATTTGCAAGATAGCACGACCCAACTTCCATATCTGTCCAGCTTACCCCTTCCATTTCCAATTAACCAAATCCCAACCTTGCCTCTCAGAACTCACAACACCTAAAGTCAATTTTTCCGAGACGTGTGACTTTCGCTTCTCAGACAACACTCAAATACACCACACCCACGTAGGACATAAACACTTCATATTTCTTCCCCACCCCACATTAGTGTCAGTGATATGCCTACACAAACCACCCTCCCATCATAGGATCAACGGCTCTATCAGTCTACCAGACACCTGCCACATCTACATGATGGACTCAATGCTCCTCCCAAACAAACTCCACCAACAAGGCACTCTCAACATGACCCACGATCTAGGTCCCCCCAACTAACACTCCCACCCCTCCCTAAGATCCCCGATACCATCCTCCCAAGTAAGATAGACATGGTACACCTCCTAAATAAATCAACTACCCTTGATATGGACTCCTTAGACCTACATTACAAAATATTACCTTATGCATCCACTGCCCCCTCAATCTTAATCATCCTTTTTATATTAGTGGTACTAACCAAATTCCTTTGCACGAAATAAGACCATCAAACAGTCTCAACCCCCCTTTCCCAAATTATTGTAAACCTAGATTAAGTTGAACTTTGTATCTCACCAATATCTTATCTCACTATAATGACATACATACTCATAGATAAGAGTTCCTCAGAAAAGACAGATTGTGCCAAACAAACTCATAGATAAGAGTTTCAGAAAAGACAGATACTGACATACAAACTCAAAGATAAGAGTTTGTCAGAAATAATAAGAAAGTGTCACAAAAACTCTTAGATAAAAGTTGAATATATGTAATGTTGGTGAGACACAACCATATTCTTTTTTCAGAGACACAACATCGCATACCCATCCTTCTAGCTCAAAATGCCCTCTTGGGACCCCACAATCACTTCAACACCACACGCCCCATCTCCACATATATCCACCCAAGATTTTGTGTCTCTGACTTTATAACTATATAACCATATATATGTATAGATATTTTCTTAACCATGTAACATTAGGTGCCGGGAGCCACCTAACCCCAGGGGGAGGGCAATATGTATACGCCACCATATACATGATGAGTAATATCACTCACACACTCACTCACCCCACTCACTCCCTCACTCACTCACTGGTCCAACCCGACTGTCCGGCACCACTCTCGCTGACTGGGCGGTTGCCGACACAGCACTTCCTGCCCGTGTGACCAGCACCACCACAAGCAACCGATACACACACACACACGAACATACTCATAAGTGCAGTCAACCTCTAACTCACAAGACACACGACAACCAAATAATAATGAACCCTTCCCCCCTGGAAATATTATATACTGTAAATAACATATAGCTAGTAATTAAGAACATGATAGTTTATTTGCGGGAAACCAAACATTCCCATTAAAAACCCTTATTAAAACATTTACCAGCACCTCCTATTTTTGCTGTGTCAGCACTTCCGACGAACAAAAAGTCGATGCTCCAGAGCAGAACCAGTCGGTCCGATGATACGTACAGAAACATTAAAATAGTGCAGTGTAGTATATCTTGAGAGATAGACACTAACAAAATGATAGTGCTTAATGTATCAAACATTTACCCATATTTCAAGAAGTGATTGATATTGTGTAAAATATAGAAGAAATATTTAATAAACGAAAAAGATGTTACATTGAGTTTGGTGTTGCCGCCTTAAGTTCTGTGTTATGTATTTACTCAACACCAGTTGAGGATACACTTTTTGCGTTCTGGTTCTCTTTGCTTCTCTTCTCTATTGACTCTCTTCTATTGATTCCGTGTGTCTCTCCCAGGTCGCTCGCTGCTTCGCTTTTATAGCCCGGAGCTGGGTGTTTACGTTTCCGGGATGCCAAAACATATCCGAAGTCGGTAATTTAAAAACTAAATTATGTAACATTTTTGAGCCTGACGTCATCTGACAGTACGTATAGATGCTTCCCAAAAAGACAGGTCTTCCGCAATGGTTAACATTTTAACAAATACACATTATGATTTACACTATACATCATATTACCCACGGCGTGTCTAAAAAAATAAAACCAGGAAACTTTATTCACACATGGCCATGATGTAGCACAACCATAGGATTCTATTCATGCTAAGGATGTGACAATATATATATATATATATATATATATATATATATATATACATATATATATATGTTTCATTAAAAGTGATGGAGAGTATGGTATGGGTTACTGCTATGGGACAGTCAAAACACACAAACCTGGTAATAAACTCCGTCCCATAATCTCA